>NC_083444.1:6275245-6287745 GCF_020745735.1 Hemiscyllium ocellatum | reverse complement strand
CATTGGGCCCTGAAAAGGTAGCTCAGCTCTTGCTCCCCACCCCCCACTCCCCCATCCAGAATGATAAATACCCCTTTAGGGTGGGGGTGGGGGTGAAATCTTCCAGCCTTACCCAGATGCCCACAGCCAATGGGGTTGAGTCTGAATTGCTCTCTTGTGGGGCAGCAGGACTGGGGGCAATTGGCGATGGGCAATGGGCACTGGGTGTGTTCAGTGACACCCTCATCCTGAGTGTGACTCAAACGTAAAGGGCCCCTTTTGCGATTTTATAAACCGGTCACCCTACTGTCGGCGTCCAGTCCAACATGGGAGCCGTTTCCCAGCATTCATTGCAACACGGCTTCCCATCATTCAGTGCTTCCTTGGCCAAAATCTCTCTCGTTGCCCATTTCTGTCACTTTGCCCCCAAAAGTGAGCGCCAAAAGCCGGGCCCAGCATTTATTTCCCGCTACACCCACCTCCCCCCACTTCACCTCCCACTCCCACCCCTCCCCACTGGCACCCAGTGGGCATTGGGAGCCAACCCCATTGGCTGTGGAGGCACCCGGCCTCCAGGTGACTCCAGACTCACAGCCGGTGGGGGTTGACTCTCCACCCGCCCCTTTGTAAGGGACCCCTCGAGATCAAGGTGTCATTAGGGAAGGGACAGCAAATGCGGGACACCCCAATCTCACCACCCCATTGGCTATGGGGGCCTGGAGTCAGGTGAAGTCCAGACTTTGGGGGTAAAGATGGCGGTTTCCTTCCCCGATGATCCAAGTGGGATTTGACGTGACGGTGGATTCGTAGTCGTCCTGAGACCATGGCTTGGAGACCCTCTGTTACATTGAAATCTCAGCATGTGCTGGGGTGGTATGGGAACCCAGAACATTAGATGGGTCACCAGAGGAACAGTCCAGCAATAACACCACTGGGCAGATACCACGGTGTATCGACAAGGTCTCTTCCCCAGGGTAGGGGGAGCCCAAAACTAGAGGGGTATAGGATTAGGGTGAGAGGGGAAAGGGACCTAGGGGGCAACTTTTTCACTCAGAGGGTGGTGTGTGTATGGAATGAGCTGCCAGAGGAAGTGGTGGAGGCTGGTACAATTACAATTCTATCGGAAAGATGTGAAATTTGAAAGGGTTCAGAAAAGATTTACAAGGATGGTGCCAGGGTTGGAGGGTTTGAGCTACAGGGAGAGGCTGAACAGGCTGGGGCTGTTTTCCCTGGAGCGTCGGAGGCTGAGGGGTGACCTTTATAGAGGTTTACAAAATTATGAGGGGCATGGATAGGGTAAATAGGCAAAGTCTTTTCCCTGGGGTCGGGGAGTCCAGAACTAGAGGGCATAGGTTTAGGGTGAGAGGGGAAAGATATAAAAGAGACCAAAGGGGCAACTTTTTCACACAGAGGGTGGTACGTGTATGGAATGAGCTGCCAGAGGAAGTGGTGGAGGCTGGTACAATTGCAATATTTAAGAGGCATCTGGATGGGTATATGAATAGGAAGGGTTTGGAGGGATATGGGCCGGGTGCTGGCAGGTGGGACTAGACGACTTGGGGATTTCTGGGCAGCATGGAGGAGATGGGCCGAACAGCCTTGTTTCGGTGCTGGGCGACCCGTGTGACCTGCCTCTCTCCGGTCAACAGGAGCGGAAGTTTGAGGCTGGAGCGCAGGCCATCAGCGAAACGCTCTCGGAGCGGATTGGGAAGGACCGGATCCGGCTGGGAACGCCGGTGCTCAGGGTGGAACACGGCGCCGAACACGTGAGGGTCATCAGCGAGGGCGGTCAGAGCTTCGAGGTGAGGAGAGACAGGGAGGGAGTCACTCCTTCCCCCCCACCGAGTAACACAGGGCACTGGGGGGGAGAGGGGTTACTGAGTGACAGTGTGAGGGAGCTGGATTAACATCAGGAGAGATACAGCCAGTAACACAGGGCCCTGGGGGGGAGAGGGGTTACTGAGTGACAGTGGGAGGGAGCTGGATTAACATCAGTACAGATACAGCCAGTAACACAGGGCGCTGGGGGTGAGAGGGGTTACTGAGTGACAGTGAGAGGGAGCTGGATTAACATCAGTACAGATAGAGCCAGTAACACAGGGCACTGGGGGGGAGAGGGGTTACTGAGTGACAGTGTGAGGGAGCTGGATTAACATCAGTACAGATACAGTCAGGAACACAGGGCGCTGGGGGGAGAGGGGTTACTGAGTGACAGTGAGAGGGAGCTGGATTAACATCAGTACAGATAGAGCCAGTAACACAGGGCACTGGGGGGAGAGGGGTTACTGAGTGACAGTGTGAGGGAGCTGGATTAACATCAGTACAGATACAGTCAGGAACACAGGGCGCTGGGGGGGAGAGGGGTTACTGAGTGACAGTGAGAGGGAGCTGGATTAACATCAGTACAGATACAGTCAGTAACACAGGGCGCTGAGGGGGAGAGGGGTTACTGAGTGACAGTGAGAGGGAGCTGGATTAACATCAGTACAGATACAGTCAGTAACACAGGGCGCTGAGGGGGAGAGGGGTTAATGAGTGACAGTGTGATGGAGCTGGATTAACATCAGTACAGATACAGTCAGTAACACAGGGCGCTGGGGGGAGGGGGGTTACTGAGTGACAGTGTGAGAGCTGGATTAACATCAGTACAGATACAGTCAGTAACACAGGGCGCTGGGGGGAGGGGGGTTACTGAGTGACAGTGTGATGGAGCTGGATTAACATCAGTACAGATACAGTCAGTAACACAGGGCACTGGAGGGGAGAGGGGTTACTGAGTGACAGTGGGAGGGAGCTGGATTAACATCAGTACAGATACAGCCAGTAACACAGGGCACTGGGGGGAGAGGGGTTACTGAGTGACAGTGTGAGGGAGCTGGATTAACATCAGTACAGATACAGCCAGTAACACAGGGCACTGTGGGGAGAGGGGTTACTGAGTGACACTGTGAGGGAGCTGGATTAACATCAGGAGAGATACAGCCAGTAACACAGGGCACTGGGGGGAGAGGGGTTACTGAGTGACAGTGTGAGGGAGCTGGATTAACATCAGTACAGATACAGTCAGTAACACAGGGCGCTGGGGGAGAGGGGTTACTGAGTGACAGTGTGAGGGAGCTGGATTAACATCAGTACAGATACAGTCAGTAACACAGGGCACTGGAGGGGAGAGGGGTTACTGAGTGACAGTGTGAGGGAGCTGGATTAACATCAGTACAGATACAGTCAGTAACACAGGGCGCTGGGGGGGAGAGGGGTTACTGAGTGACAGTGTGAGGGAGCTGGATTAACATCAGTACAGATACAGTCAGTAACACAGGGCGCTGGGGGGGAGAGGGGTTACTGAGTGACAGTGAGAGGGAGCTGGATTAACATCAGTACAGATACAGTCAGTAACACAGGGCACTGGGGGGGAGAGGGGTTACTGAGTGACAGTGTGAGGGAGCTGGATTAACATCAGTACAGATACAGTCAGTAACACAGGGCGCTGGGGGGGAGAGGGGTTACTGAGTGACAGTGTGAGGGAGCTGGATTAACATCAGTACAGATACAGTCAGTAACACAGGGCACTGGGGGGGAGAGGGTTACTGAGTGACAGTGTGAGGGAGCTGGATTAACATCAGGAGAGATACAGTCAGTAACATAGGGCACTGGGGAGGGGAGAGGGGTTACTGAGGGACACTGTGAGGGAGCTGGATTAACATCAGGAGAGATATAGCCAGTAACACAGGGCCCTGGGAGGAGAGGGGTTACTGAGGGACAGTGTGAGGGAGCTGGATTAACATCAGTACAGATACAGTCAGTAACACAGGGCGCTGGGGGGGAGAGGGGTTACTGAGTGACAGTGTGAGGGGGCATGATTAACATCAGGAGGGATACAGTCAGTAACACAGGGCACTGGGGTGGGAGAGGGGTTACTGAGTGACAGTGTGAGGGAGCTGGATTAACATCAGTACAGATACAGCCAGTAACACAGGGCACTGGGGGGAGAGGGGTTACTGAGTGACAGTGTGAGGGAGCTGGATTAACATCAGGAGAGATACAGTCAGTAACACAGGGCACTGGAGGGGAGAGGGGTTACTGAGTGACAGTGTGAGGGAGCTGGATTAACATCAGTACAGATACAGTCAGTAACACAGGGCACTGGGGGGGAGAGGGGTTACTGAGTGACAGTGTGAGGGAGCTGGATTAACATCAGTACAGATACAGTCAGTAACACAGGGCACTGGGGTGGGAGAGGGGTTACTGAGTGACAGTGTGAGGGAGCTGGATTAACATCAGTACAGATACAGTCAGTAACACAGGGCACTGGGGTGGGAGAGGGGTTACTGAGTGACAGTGTGAGGGAGCTGGATTAACATCAGTACAGATACAGTCAGTAACACAGGGCGCTGGGGGGAGAGGGGTTACTGAGTGACAGTGAGAGGGAGCTGGATTAACATCAGGAGAGATACAGCCAGTAACACAGGGCACTGGGGGGGAGAGGGGTTACTGAGTGACAGTGAGAGGGAGCTGGATTAACATCCGTACAGATACAGTCAGTAACACAGGGCACTGGGGGGGAGAGGGGTTACTGAGTGAAAGTGTGAGGGAGCTGGATTAACATCAGGAGAGATACAGCCAGTAACACAGGGCACTTGTGCAGACTATATTGGACTGGTTACAGAACTGTTTGTTAACACCTGTTTAGCTCGCGATCTGAACGGCGGTAGAACAATGCAGGGCTTGTTTCGCCTTGTGTCTTGCAACGTCTCCAGGTGTGGGTGCAGAGTGTCAGTGGAATGGTTTGAGTGTGTTGTGAGTGGGGGGGTGGGGGGGGCGTATTCTCTGTTCTGCGGGAGTGTGAGATGGTTCTATTATGCGCCTCGGGTTCAGCCTCTCTGTTTTCACTCTGTCCTGTTTTCTCCGTCCTCCCCTCGTCTCTGTGACCTCCTCCCCCCACCCCTCTCCAGGGACTCTACGCCATCTCAGCCATCCCTCACGCCATCTTGCCAACGGTGCACTTCCATCCCCCCTTGCCCACCCTGAAGAGGCTTCTGATTAACCGAATGCCGATGGGCTCTGTCATCAAAGTGGTCACCTTTTACAAGAGTGCCTTCTGGAAGGAGAAGGGTAAGTGCGGGGGGGGGGGGGGTATTTTTCAGAGGTGAGGGGGTGCGTGATGTTTATCGTTCGCCCCCTTTGAAGATGGACAGGATGTCCTCTTTGGGGCAGAACAGTCCAGGTGTTCATCCCAACAGAACGGACTCACAGAGTCCTACAGCACGGAAACAGACCCTTCGGCCCAACCCGTCCATGCTGATCACATATCCTAACCTAATCTGGTCCCACCTGCCAGCACCCGGCCCCTATCCCTCCAAACCCTTCCTATTCATATACCCATCCAAATGCCTCTTAAATGTTGTAATTGTACCAGCCTCTACCACTTCCTCTGGCACCTCATTCCATATTCGTACCACCCTCTGTGTGAAAAAGTTGCCCCTTTGGTCTCTTTTATATCTTTCCCCTCTCACCCTAAACCTATGCCCTCTAGTTCTGGACTCCCCCATCCCAGGGAAAAGACTTTGTCTATTTACCCTATCCATGCCCCTCATAATTTTATAAACCTCTATAAGGTCACCCCTCAGCCTCCGACGCTCCAGGGAAAACAGCCCCAGCCTGTTCAGCCTCTCCCTGTAGCTCAAACCCTCCAACCCTGGCAACATCCTTGTAAATCTTTTCTGAACCCTTTCAAGATAGGATAGTGAAGAAGGCGTTTGATATGCTCACCTTTATTGGTCAGAGTATTGAGTACAGGAGTTGGGAGGTCATGTTGCGGCTGTACAGGACATTGGTTAGGCCACTGTTGGAATATTGCGTGCAATTCCGGTCTCCTTCCTATCGGAAAGATGTTGTGAAACTTGAAAGAGTTCAGAAAGGATTTACAAAGGTGTTGGCAGGGTTGGAGGGTTTGAGCTACAGGGAGCATTCATTTCGAGAGGGTCAGAGTAGAAGGGCAGGGATGTCCTGCTGAGATTCCGGGCAGACCGCGTTTGGAATACCATGAGCAGTTTCGGGCCCCGTATCCAGGCAGGGATGGGCTGGTCTTTGGAGGGGGGTCCAGAGGGGGTTTACAAGAACGATCCCGGGGGGTGAAGGGCTTGTCACATGGGGAGCGGTCGAGGACTCCGGGTTCTGTACCCGATGGGGTTGAGAACGATGATGGGGGGGTGGGGGAATCGGATTGAAACGTACAGAATACCGAGAGGCCTGGGACAGAGTGGGGAGGAGGGGGGCTGGGGAAGGTGTTTCCACCGCTCAGAGAGACGAGGAACCCCAGGGCACAGCCTCAGGGTGAGGGGACGGACTGAGGTGGGGAGGAATTTCTCCAGCCGGGGGGTGGAGTCTCTGTGGGACTCACAGAGGGGGGGTGGAGGGGAAGAGATGGAGACTTCAAGGACAGAGAGAGAGAGAGATAGAGAGATAGGTTCCTGATTAGTGAGGGGGTGGGGGGGTGGGAAGGGTTACGGGGCTGAGAAACAGGTCGGCCATGATGGAATGGCGGAGTAAATTCAACGGGCCGAACGGCCCTCATTCTGCTCCCATGTTTCAGATCGGTGGGGGGAGTCACGGCATTCCAGTGACGAGTTTTTGCAAAACCCCCCCAGATTTTTACAATCCCTTCCCTCTCAGAGTCAAACCTCCCGCTCGCCTTCCCTATTCCTCACACGAGGAATCCCAACGTCTACTCCTGGTTGCGCCCCCACCTCCCCCCCCATGCAAGTTGATCTTCTCTGTACCCTCTCTCCCCTTCCCCACCCCACCCCTCCTCCACTTCCCCTCCCCCCCCCCAACTCCCCGCTGCCCCACCCTCCCCCCAATCCAGGCTTCAATGGTTGCACCATGTCCGACTCTGGATGTGTGACCTTCAGCATGGACGACACCAAACCAGACGGGAGTCACCCGGCCATGATGGGCTTCATCCAGGCGGAGACGGCGCGGAGGATGTGCCTGGATACCCCGGAGCGGAGGTCAGTTTGAGCGCCCCCGATCCCCCCGCCTAACCGTGGGGTCCACACGGAACGAGCGCATCTCACGGTGGGGGGTCGGGAGGTTGATGGAGCTCCCTGGAGAGAGGGACACACTGGGTTGACCCACAACATCGAGATCGTCACCTTCCCCGATCTCCCAATCCTCGAGTCGGGAAGGGAATCGGGGACTCGATGGTGAGGATCCCTGGGATTGAACGTTCGGCAGGGGAGGACTGAGGGGGGGAAGAGCTGTTCCTCAATGTTCAATCCTTGGAAATCATGAAGAACTCAGAGACAGTGAGGACTGCGCAGATGCTGGAGATCAGAGTCGGGGCTGTGTGTTGCTGGAAAAGCGCAGCAGGTCGGGCAGCATCTGAGGAGCAGGAGGGTCAACGTTTCGGGCATTAGCCCTTCAACAGGAAACGTCGATTCTCCTGCTCCTCGGATGCTGCCTGACTGGCTGTGCTTTTCCAGCACCACCCTCTATGATTAAGAACTTGAACCCTGACATACGTGAGGAGGCAAATTAAATTGGAATTAAGAAGGGAAAGATTTAAAAGGGACCTGAGGGGCAACATTTTCACACCGAGTGTGGTATGACTTAGACACTTCATGGTAAGGTCCTAGGGAGTGTTGCTGAACAAAGAGACCTTGGAGTGCAGGTTCATAGCTCCTTGAAAGTGGAGTCGCAGGTAGATAGGATAGTGAAGAAGGCGTTTGGTATGCTTTCCTTTATTGGTCAGAGTATTGAGTACAGGTGTTGGGAGGTCATGTTGCAGCTGTACAGGACATTGGTTAGGCCACTGTTGGAATATTGTGTGCAATTCTGGTCTCCTTCCTATCGGAAAGATGTTGTGAAACTTGAAAGGGTTCAGAAAAGATTTACAAGGATGTTGCCAGGGTTGGAGGGTTTGAGCTACAGGGAGAGGCTGAACAGGCTGGGGCTGTTTTCCCTGGAGCGTCGGAGGCTGAGGGGTGACCTTTATAGAGGTTTACAAAATTATGAGGGGCATGGATAGGGTAAATAGGCAAAGTCTTTTCCCAGGGGTGGGGGACTCCAGAACTAGAGGGCATAGGTTTAGGGTGAGAGGGGAAAGATATAAAAGAGACCAAAGGGGCAACTTTTTCACACAGAGGGTGGTACGTGTATGGAATGAGCTGCCAGAGGAAGTGGTGGAGGTTGGTACAATTGCAACATTTAAGAGGCATCTGGATGGGTATATGAATAGGAAGGGTTTGGAGGGATATGGGCCGGGTGCTGGCAGGTGGGACTAGGTTGGGTTGGGATATCTGGTCGGCATGGACGGGTTGGGCCGAAGGGTCTGTTTCCGTGCTGTACGTCTCAATTACTCTAATGATGACCCTGAAACTGTTGTCATAGAGTTGTTGAAGCCAACAGCACAGGATACAGCCCTTTGGCCCATCACTGACTGTGTGGAGTTTGCACGTTCTCCCCGTGTCAGCGTGGGTTTCCTCCGGGTGCTCCGGTTTCCTCCCACAGTCCAAAGATGTGCGGGTCAGGTGAATTGGCCATGCTAAATTGCCCGTAGTGTTAGGTAAGGGGTAAATGTAGGGGTATGGGTGGGTTGCGCTTCGGCGGGTCGGTGTGGACTTGTTGGGCCGAAGGGCCTGTTTCCACACTGTAAGTAATCTAATCTAATCTCCGTGCCAGGCAACAGCATTTTCGAGCATTTGCCCCATTCCCCTCGGGTATCACAAGGGCCCACCGGAATATTTCTTGAGGCTTTCGGTCTCACGCGCTAGGAGGCAGATCCCCCGGATTTCCCGCCACCCTCCGGCAGAACGGTTTGCCCCTCACATCCCCTCGGACCTTCCTACCCATTATCTGCAATCTCTGCCCCCACCTCCACACAACCGGGTCATCGATCAACGGGAAACATTTCTTCCTGTATCTCTGTCCCACGTCATTTTATCCACCTCAACCGTCTCCCCTCACAATCACCCCTGCCCTCAGGAGAACAACCCAGGTCCTCCAGTTTCCTCCCACAGTCCAGGGATGTGCAGGTTAGGGTGGATTGGCCGTGCTAAATTGTCCCACAGTGCCCAGGGATGTGCAGGTTAGGGTGGATTGGCCGTGCTAAATTGTCCCACAGTGCCCAGGGGTGTGCAGGTTAGGGAGGATTGGCCATGCTAAATTGTCCCACAGTGCCCAGGGATGTGCAGGGTTAGGGTGGATTGGCTATGCTAAACTGTCCCATAGTGCCCAGGGATGTGCAGGTTAGGGTGGATTGGCCGTGCTAAATTGTCCCATAGTGCCCAGGGATGTGCAGGTTAGGGTGGATTGGCTATGCTAAATTGTCCCATAGTGCCCAGGGATGTGCAGGTTAGGGTGGGTTGGCCGTGCTAAATTGTCCCATAGTGCCCAGGGATGTGCAGGTTAGGGTGGATTGGCCGTGCTAAATTGTCCCATAGTGCCCAGGGATGTGCAGGTTAGGGAGGATTGACCGTGCTAAATTGTCCCATAGCGCCCAGGGATGTGCAGGTTAGGGAGGATTGACCGTGCTAAATTGTCCCATAATATTAGGTGCATTAGTCAGAGGTAAATATGGAGGAATGCGTCTGGGGGTTTAATCTTTTGAGGGCCGGTGTGGACCTGTTGGGCTGAAGGGTGTGTTTCCACACTGCAGGGAGTCTAGCCGGGAATTTCCCCTCATCACTGAATCACAGCAGCCCAGGCAACACCCTGGTAAATCTCTCCAGACAATAATTATCATTATTTAAGATAATTATTTAATTCAAGATGGAAGTATTGAGGTAACTATTGAATTTAAATTCAGCTGTGTCTGGATTGGAACGCCAACATATTAGCCACGGCTTTGGACTAACAGTCTAGCAATAGTGCTACTCGGCCGTCACTTATAAGTGACTCCAGACCACAGCCAATGCGGGCAATGCCTCAATACCCTATTAAATGGCCAATGGAGTAATTTGGGGACAATTAGGGTTAGCAGCAGAGATATTGAGTCTCTGGGGCTTTCCAGCAGATTACAAAGTGTAGCAAGGATTGTAAAATGGCACCGATTGCTCGAACCGGACAAATAAATTTTATTTGGAAATCTTCCTTTTTTTTGTATTTACCTCTCCTTCCCCCACCCCCGTTTCCTCTGTTCCCAGGAAGGCCAGTGTGTGCCAACATTATGCCCGAATATTTAAGATGGAGGAGTTCTTGCACGTGAGTAGCCAATGGTTTAATTCTGCCACCTCCCAGAATTCCCTCCGTCCACCCCAGGCTAAGCCAATAGGAGATTGAGGGCAAAGGAGGGTGGGAGGTTTGGGTCCAATGTTGGGGCAAGTGAGGGGGTGACATCTGCGGTGTTGGGGTTGGCGGGTCAACGCGGAGGGGTGCATGCTGGGAGTGATGGAATTGGCGTAAGGAGGGGGTGAGAGAATGCGAGAGTCGGGATTGGGGAGGGGGTTGGAGGGGACGCAAGGTTGAGAGGGTGAGCCATGAGGAAGGGGGGGGAATGGGGTAAAATGATTCGACAGATCCTGTCACCCCTTACCGACATGGGGAGAGTGCTTGACATTGACCCAGCTCCCTGAGACTCCTGTCTCTGTCAGCCAGGGCTCCCTGATTGGAACAATCAGGGAACACCTATTCTAGAAGGCTGAGTCCACTCGAATAGAGTTGGAGAAATGGAGAGGGGTCTTGGTGTCACGGTGGTTCAGTGGTTATCACTGCTGCCTCACAAAACCAGGGGCCCAGGTTCGATTCCAGCCTCGGGCGACTGACTGTGTGGAGTTTGCACGTTCTCCCCGTGTCTGCATGGATTTTCACTGGATGTTCTGGTTTCCTCCCACAGTCCAAAGTTGTGCAGGTCAGGGTGGATTGGCCGTGCTAAATTACCCATAGTGTGCAGGTTAGTGTGGATTGGCCGTGCTAAATTGTCCCATAGTGCCCAGGGATGTGCAGGTTAGGGTGGATTGGCCGTGCTAAATTGTCCCATAGTGCCCAGGGATGTGCAGGTTAGGGTGGATTGGCCGTGCTAAATTGTCCCATAGTGCCCAGGGATGTGCAGGTTAGGGTGGATTGGCCGTGCTAAATTGTCCCATAGTGTTGAGGGATGTATCAGTGAGGTGCATTAGTCAGGGGTAAATGGTAAGTCTGAGGAGAATGTTAGGGTGGACCTGATGGGCTGAATGGCCTGTTTCCACACTGTAGGTGATCTAATCTGATCTGGTGGAAGTGTTGAAGAGATGAGGGAGGGGGAAGGTGGAGGATTGGAGTTAGCGAGTGAGGTGCCTGCGATTCAAGAAAAGCAGGAGCAGACCATTCGGCCCCTCCTGCCTGCCCCACCATTCAATACAATCATGGCGGGGGGGGGGGAGGGAGGAGGCCCCTCCAACCTGTTCCCACTTTCACCCACCCACCCCCCCAAGTTTAAATCCCCTTTGTCCCCAAGAGCTCCACCCAACTCCCTCTCGGGGACGCCCAGTGTTTTGCGTCTCTTCTGAGGGTGGTGGGGTCAGGAGATCAATCAAACCCTCACCGAGGGGGGGAAGGTGGGTATAGAGGAGGAGACGGAGGAGGAGGAGGGGAGATGACTCGTTATGAGGTGGTGGGGGGGGTGACCCGTCAATTTGAGCGTCACATGACGGCAGAGGGAGCTATCTGATTGGAGAAGAGGCCAGTTGAGTGGGTGGGGTGGGGGATGGTGAACGTGGGACAGCATAGAGGGTGGGGGTGGGGTGTGGGGGGGGGAAGCACATTTTCTCGAGATGGCCAGAGGCCCGCGCCATGTCTTTGGCCTCCGACCCCTGACCCCTGACCCTTTCCTTTCTCTCCAGCCTGTGGACTACATCGAGAAGAATTGGACAGAGGAGGCCTACTCTGGTGGCTGTTACTCAAGTACCTTCGGCCCTGGGGTCCTCACCTCGTTTGGAGAGTAAGCGAACCTGGGGATGGCGCCCCCCCCCCCCTCTCCCCGGCTCACAGCGCCCCTCACCCCCCACCCCACTGACACGCGCTCCTCCTCCTCCCGGGCAGCACCCTGATGTACGCTCCTGGGTCACATTAGGGCCAAGGAGACCCGTCTTCAATCCCTTCCCATGAGCCTCCACTGAAGAAACCCAGGAAGGGACAACCCGGCCATCATTCATAGCCCCTCCTCCCCTCCCCCCTCCCCCCCACACCCCCACCCGGAGCTGCCCATTCTCGCCCCTGCACCAAACTTGGCATTCTTGCCAGGCGGGTTCTGAGGCGAGGGCCAGATCTCCCGGTTTTTCCTCCCCCCCCCCCCCCCCCCCCCCCCCATCATGTACGTAGCGCCCCACCCCTCTCCAACTCGGTGAAACAGCTCCCTTGGTGCAGGAAGGGGTGGGTAGGGGCAGGGGTTGACGGGATATTCTGACCCCGATGGGAGGGAGGACGCTCCGTCAGTGAGGTGGGGGTTTAAGGAGCAGAGAGGAACGACAGGGACGGAGGGGGGAGAGAGAGAGAGAGAAAGGGGGGGGGGGAGAGAGAGAGAGAGAGGGGGGAGAAAGGGAGGA
>NC_083444.1:5862337-5964837 GCF_020745735.1 Hemiscyllium ocellatum | reverse complement strand
GGGGTGGTGTTCCCGTGTATCTGCTGCCCTGGTCCTTCCAGAGGGTGGAGGTTGTGGCTTTGGAAGGTGCTGCCTAAGGATCTTTGGTGAATTCCTGCAGTGCATCTTGTAGATGGGACACACCGCTGCTACTGAGCGTCAGGGGGTGAGTTACCCGCTGCAGGATTCTGACTTCCTCTTGGAACCACACAAAGGTGAGGGAGAAATCTGGAAAGCTTGCCCTTTCAAAACAAAAGGGTGTCAAAAGCCTTTCATGGGAGTGGGCATTGATTATATATTTCACATGTGGGTCTCACGTTATTTTGTTTGGGGGAAGGACGAGTGTTGCTATGGAATGGAAGCGTGTAGATCTCAAGAGGGTTGGAATATAAAAGCAGCGTTGTGCTACTGAGACTTTATAAAGCTCTGGTTAGGCCCCATTTAGAATACCGTGTTCAGTTTTGGTCCCCACACCTCAGGTAGGACATACTGGCACTGGAGCGTGTCCAGCGGAGATTCACACGGATGATCCCTGGAATGGTAGGCCTAACATACAAGGAACAGCTGAGGATCCTGGGATTGTATTCATTGGGGTTGAGAAGGTTGAGGGGAGATCTAATAGAAACTTACACGATAATGCGTGGCTTAGAAAGGGTGGACGCTGGGAAATTGTTTCTGTCAGGCAGGGACACTAGGACCCGTGGGCCTTGAAATTAGAGGGGGTCAATTTAGAACGGAAATGAGGGAGATATTTCTTCAGCCAGAGAGTGGTGGGCCTGGGGAATTCATTGCCACGGAGAACAGTGGAGCAGGTTAAATGTCTTCAAGGCAGAGCTTGACAATTCCTTGCAAGATTAAGAATTTAACGGTTATGGGGAGAGTGCGGCGAAGAGGCGTTGAAATGCCCATCAGCCATGATTAAACTGCGGAGCGGGCTCGACGGGCCGAATGGCCTCACTTCCTCTCCTATTTCTTACGGTCTTATAGATGGAGCTAAGGTATAGGATGCGCAGTGAGCTGAGTGAATGGTGGAACTGGCATGAGTGGCCGATGGCGGCCTCCTGTTGCAGTGTACTTCGACCCTCCCTCTCCCCCCTACCGCCCACCGCTTCCTGAACACCCTGCAGTGCTTCACAAACAGTTAATGCCTTTGGAATGCTCCACGAGTAAAAACATGGGGTGCCCAGCACATCTTCGATGGGCTGCGACTCGCCTGTTGGGCCATCAAGCTAAATACTGGGGGCAGACAGTACTCTGCTCCCCCTGCTGCTGTCACTCCCTGGGCAGTGTTGCTGGTTCATAGCTCCTTGAAAGTGGACTCACAGGGTAGTGAAGCCAGTGTTTGGTATGCTTTCCTTTACTGAGTACAGGAGTTGGGAGGTCATGTTGGGGCTGTACAGGACACTTTGGGAATACTGCTGTATCTGGTCTCCCTGCTGTGGGGGAGATGTTGTGCAACTTGAAAGGGTTCAGAAAAAAACCCGACAAGCACATTGTCAAGGTTGGAGGGTTTGAACTATAGAGAGAGGCTGGGGCTGTTTTCCCTGGAGCATAGGAGGCTGAGGGGGTGACCTTATTGAGGTTTATAAAATCATGAGGGGCATGGATAGGGATGGGGGGAGTCCAGAACTTGAGGGGCATAGGTTTAGGGTGAGAGGGGAAAGATTTAAAAGGGACCTGAGGGGTAGCTTCTTCACACAGAAGGTGGTACGCGTGTGGAATGAGCTGCCAGAGGAAGTGGTGGAGTACAATGACAACATTGAAAAGGTTAGGGTATAATCTAGTCCCATTTGCCAGCACTTGGCCCATATCCCTCTAAACCCCGAACAGGAAGGTTTTAGAGGGGTATGGGCCAAGTGCTGTAAAATGGGACGAGATTAGGTTAGGATGAGTCGGGCTGAAGGGTCTGTTTCCGTGCTGTACATCTCTATGACTCTTAGCTATTGCCTGGTTTGCCCCATCCAGACTCAATCGCAACCACAGCTGCAACTCTGTGACCAGCCACAGGGTGGGGCACTTTAACCATGTCAGAGCACCAAAGCTCCTCTGTATAGAACAAGCTGAAACCAGGAACTCTGAAACAAGAGCAGGAGGTGCTCTGCAAACTCATCTGCGGAGAGAGAGGAAGCAGAGTTCAGGTTTCAGGTCCACTCACCTCTCTTTCAGAACAGTAAGTAAAAAATGAGGTCTGCAGATGCTGGAGATCACAGCTGCAAATGTGTTGCTGGTTAAAGCACAGCAGGTCAGGCAGCATCTCAGGAATAGAGAATTCGACGTTTCGAGCATAAGCCCTTCATCAGGAACCTTCTGGCAGAGGGTCGCTGGAATCGAAGCGTTGCCCGCTTTCTCTCCATGGACGCTGCCAGGCTGCGCTGAGTTTCTCCAGCGACTCCTGCTTGTTAAGATGGAGGTCACTGTCGTGGACGAGTCCTGCAAATACTGCGGGCTGCTGGAGCAGCTCAGAAGTTGGGAATAGCAGCAGCGAGTAACTCCCCCCTCCCCTCCCCCGGAAGCCTGTCCCATCATCGACAAGGCACAGGTCTGGAGGGTGAGGGAATACTCCCCACTTGCCCCTGGATGGGGGAAGCTCCAACAACACTCAAGAAGCTCAACACCATCCTGGACAAAGCAGCCCCCTCCCCCCTGTTTGAATACACCACATCCCCTCCCTCCCCCACTGACACTGAACAACAGCAGTGCGCACCATCGACAAGGTACACCGCAGCAATTCACCCAAGGCCCACTCAAACCCACGCCTGCTTCCATCTAGAAGGACAAGGGGCAGCAGATACGTGGGAACACCACCCCTACGCAAGCTCCCCTCCGAGCCCCTCACCGTCCCGACTTGGAAATATATCGGCCGTTCCCTCAGCGTGGCTGCGTCAGAATCCTGGTGCTCCCGCCCTCCCTAACGGAGCTGAGTGGGGGTCCCTACGGCACACAGGGCAGGGGCAGCTCAAGAAGGCAGCTCACTCCCCCCCATCTTCTAAAAGGGACAACTAGGGACGGGGCAATAAACTGTTAGCCTTGCCAACGATGCCCCACCACTGCCTGAGGAAATGTCCTTGCCACATTTTTGAAATTAACCCCTAGGGCAGGGAGGGGACAGGACGGGCAGGGCTTCCCAGGACCATGATCCACTGCAGTGTGCAGCCACTGACCACATAACCAGAGAGGAAATGAAGCCGCGCGCCATTTATTGCAAGAGGATTGCAGTCCAGAGATAGAGGGCTGCCTGAGATGAGATCACAGAACGTTACAGGCCCTCGATGTTTGCACTGATCCTGTGAAACCAATCTGAAGCCCATCTAACCTAACTATTCCGTTCTCCTTTATATCCCTATCCGATGACTCTTTAAATGCCCTTAAAGTTGGCGAGTCTACTGCTGTTGCAGACAGTCCATTCCACGCCCCTACTACTCTCTGAGTAAAGAAACTACCCCTGACAGCTGCCCTGTATCTATCACCCCTCCACACTCGATATGGAACAGTGTGTGCAGCTGTGCAACCCAGGACGGGTCGACTTGCAGTGGAAATGGCAGAGCACTAAGGTTCACTAGATCGGCTCCTGCTGTGCGGATGCTGTGGCTTTAAGAGGTTATTTTGTTCCTGGTTTCCTTTTCCCGAAGAGATGATTGTAAGGCACAGGTGTTTGAGCTCTCTGAGAAAATAAACAGCTTGAGGTTTTTTTTTTGCTTCCCCCCCCCATTTCAGAACAATAGAAGCAGGCTGGCTGGGTGTGGCCAGCTCTCTCAGGCCAGCCGTTCTGGCTTTATTCCAGTTTTTAGATTTAGCTTTGAGCAGAAGCCTTTGGAGTCTCATCAGAGTTGGAAGCTTCAGTGAATGTCTCCTGGCTGATACTCTCTCTGAACTTTCTCAGGATGATTTCCTCCTGGATTAGAGAACTGCATGTGAGAATCTGTGCCTGAATTTTCTTTGCCAAGGGGTTTATGGGATGTTACTGCATTGGAACAGTTAATAAGTAATAGGTATTGTTTCTATTAAGTTCTCCAATAGAGTTCACTTATTCTAAATTCCTCTGTATTTGGGAGTACGTTAGCTAGAGTTTCAATAAATTGTTTTGATTAACGGCAAGTAGTTTGACCAGTCACACTGCACGAGACACATCGGTCTTTGAAAATAACAACAGGTTATGGTCAAGGCTATTTTTTGAGATGTTATTGAGGGGCTCTGGTCCGGTCCATAACACCGGGATGTTGGGGGAGCTGAGTAACTTGGTGATATCATTGAAAGATCATAAAGGGGTTTGACAGGGTCAACAGCCCGGAGATTGTTTCCACTAGTCAGGCAACCTAAAACCCATGCCCCAATCTCGGGATAAAAGGTCTGAACGTTGAGGACTGGGAGGAAGAGAAATATTGTCACTCAGAGGGAGGCAAACCTTAGGAATTCTCTCCTTCAGAAGGCTGTGGGCACACCATCGCCGCATATATTTAAGGCTGGGATTGACAGACTTCGCGCCTCTCCGGGAATCCAGGGACGAGCAGATAGGAGAGTGGATTCACAGCCCTCGTATTGGACAGTGGAACAGTATCAAATGGGCCAAATGATCTACTCCTATTCCTATCTCCTGCTCATATTTAAAATGTTGACATGGCGACAAAACAATAAATCATTAAACGTGCCTGGTGATGCACAGCGAAGGAAGATTGATTGTGACAGCAGTGGTCATTACTCACCTATAGTGGGTGTAGATCTTGTTGTCTAGGGGTAGGTTAGCCGTGGACCAGCACACTATCGCAGTCAGTGGCACCTCCAGACCCTAATCAGGGTTTAAAAGGGACACAGCAAAGGAATAAATGATTGCCCTTGAAGCTGACATTACAGAGTGAGCCCGTATCCAGGACCCTCTGACAGCAAACCGAATGTTGTTCAGCATTTTCACTGTTACATACACACACAGACAGAGCAACGGTCAAGCAGTCTCAGACTGACCAGCCATTCTAGCAGGAGGAAGAGGCCAGCTCGCCAATCAGACCAGCTCCCCACCACACACACACACACACACACACAGTCACACTGACACCACTTCTCTCTCTCTCTCACACACGATGCATAGAACATCAATATTAGACACTGACAGCATTTTTCCCTCTCTCACATATATACACGCACAGTCACGATGCATAAAATGTCAATATTAGACACTGACATGATTTCTCTCTCTCTCTCTCACACACACACACACAGTCAAAATGAGGCACTGTCACCATTTCTCTCTCCCTCTCTCTCTCACACACACACAATGTATATAGAACGCCAATATTAGATACTGGCACTATTTCTCTCTCTCTCTCTCACACACACACAAAGCACAGGATGTCAATATTAGATACTGACACCATTGTTTTTTTCTCTCTGTTTGTCTCTCTCACACACACACACACACACACACACACACACACGATGTATACAGAACGTCAATATTAGGCACTGACACCATTTCTCCCCCTCTCCCAGAGTGTGAACACCATCAGGTCATGTGATGCCCGAGCATAGCTAAAGGAAGCAAGTGAAAACCCATAGCCAAATGAGGATCACTGTGAAGCACGAGAAACCTGCATGGGCTTTAACAGGAACTGTCCCACATGGCGACTCAACACTCAGACACACTCTCTCTGAAACTGACTCCCTCGAACTCTGAACCAATGCACATCTAATACAGAGACACATTTTTCCTGAAGTGATTGAAAGCAAGGCAGGTCACTACACACCTCAGCCCACACCATTCAGGTTGCAACTCACCACCCTTTCTCATGGGCAATTTGGAACGGACAGCAAACAGCGGCTTCACATCATGAGGATGCTTACAAATGGAACTGCGGCACATGTCAGAGGGACTGAGGCTCCCACCTATTCGGATGTCTCACAGCACCAAGGACCAGGGTTCGAATCCACCCTCAGGCGACTGTCTTTGGAGTTTGCACATTCTCCCCGTATCTGCGTGGATTTCTTCCCACAGTCCAAAGATGTGCAGGTTAGGGTGGATTGGCCGCGCTAAATTGTCCCATAGTGCCCAGGGATGTGCAGGTTAGGGTGGATTGGCCGTGCTAAATTGTCCCATAGTGCCCAGGGATGTGCAGGTTAGGGTGGATTGGCCGTGCTAAATTGTCCCATAGTGCCCAGGGATGTGCAGGTTAGGGTGGATTGGCCGTGCTAAATTGTCCCATAGTGCCCAGGGATGTGCAGGTTAGGGTGGGTTGGCCGCGCTAAATTGTCCCATAGTGCCCAGGGATGTGCAGGTTAGGGTGGATTGGCCGTGCTAAATTGTCCCATAGTGCCCAGGCATGTGCAGGTTAGGGTGGATTGGCCGTGCTAAATTGTCCCATAGTGCCCAGGGATGGGCAGGTTAGGGTGGATTGGCCGTGCTAAATTGTCCCATAGTGCCCAGGGATGGGCAGGTTAGGGTGGATTGGCCGTGCTAAATTGTCCCATAGTGCCCAGGGATGTGCAGGTTAGGGTGGATTGGCCGTGCTAAATTGTCCCATAGTGCCCAGGGATGGGCAGGTTAGGGTGGATTGGCCGTGCTAAATTGTCCCATAGTGCCCAGGGATGGGCAGGTTAGGGTGGATTGGCCGTGCTAAATTGTCCCATAGTGCCCAGGGATGTGCAGGTTAGGGTGGATTGGCCGTGCTAAATTGTCCCATAGTGCCCAGGCATGTGCAGGATAGGGTGGATTGGCCGTGCTAAATTGTCCCATAGTGCCCAGGGATGTGCAGGTTAGGGTGGATTGGCCGTGCTAAATTGTCCCATAGTGCCCAGGGATGTGCAGGTTAGGGTGGATTGGCTGTGCTAAATTGTCCCATAGTGCCTAGGGATGGGCAGGTTAGGGTGGATTAGCCGTGCTAAATTGTCCCATAGTGCCCAGGGATGTGCAGGTTAGGGTGGATTGGCCGTGCTAAATTGTCCCATAGTGCCCAGGGATGTGCAGGTTAGGGTGGATTGGCCGTGCTAAATTGTCCCATAGTGCCCAGGGATGTGCAGATTAGGGTGGATTGGCCGTGCTAAATTGTCCCATAGTGCCCAGGGATGGGCAGGTTAGGGTGGATTAGCCGTGCTAAATTGTCCCATAGTGCCCAGGGATGTGCAGGTTAGGGTGGATTGGCCGTGCTAAATTGTCCCATAGTGCCCAGGGATGTGCAGGTTAGGGTGGATTGGCCGTGCTAAATTGTCCCATAGTGCCCAGGGATGTGCAGGTTAGGGTGGATTGGCCGTGCTAAATTGTCCCATAGTGCCCAGGGATGTGCAGGTTAGGGTGGATTGGTCGTGCTAAATTGTCCCATAGTGCCCAGGGATGTGCAGGTTAGGGTGGATTGGCCGTGCTAAATTGTCCCATAGTGCCCAGGGATGTGCAGGTTAGGGTGGATTGGCCGTGCTAAATTGTCCCATAGTGCCCAGGGATGTGCAGGTTAGGGTGGATTGGCTGTGCTAAATTGTCCCATAGTGCCCAGGGATGTGCAGGTTAGGGTGGATTGGCCGTGCTAAATTGTCCCATAGTGCCCAGGGATGTGCAGGTTAGGGTGGATTGGCCGTGCTAAATTGTCCCATAGTGCCCAGGGATGTGCAGGTTAGGGTGGATTGGCCGTGCTAAATTGTCCCATAGTGCCCAGGGTTGTGCTGGTTAGGGTGGATTGGCCGTGCTAAATTGTCCCATAGTGCCCAGGGATGTGCAGGTTAGGGTGGATTGGCCGTGCTAAATTGTCCCATAGTGCCCAGGGATGTGCAGGTTAGGGTGGATTGGTCGTGCTAAATTGTCCCATAGTGCCCAGGGATGTGCAGGTTAGGATGGATTGGCCGTGCTAAATTGTCCCATAGTGCCCAGGGATGTGCAGGTTAGGGTGGATTGGCCGTGCTAAATTGTCCCATAGTGCCCAGGGATGTGCAGGTTAGGGTGGATTGGCTGTGCTAAATTGTCCCATAGTGCCCAGAGATGTGCAGGTTAGGGTGGATTGGCCATGCTAAATTGTCCCATAGTGCCCAGGGATGTGCAGGTTAGGGTGGATTGGCCGTGCTAAATTGTCCCATAGTGTCCAGGCATGTGCAGGTTAGGGTGGATTGGCCGTGCTAAATTGTCCCATAGTGCCCAGGGATGTGCAGGTTAGGGTGGATTGGCCGTGCTAAATTGTCCCATAGTGCCCAGGGATGGGCAGGTTAGGGTGGATTGGCCGTGCTAAATTGTCCCATAGTGCCCAGGGATGGGCAGGTTAGGGTGGATTGGCCGTGCTAAATTGTCCCATAGTGCCCAGGGATGTGCAGGTTAGGGTGGATTGGCCGTGCTAAATTGTCCCGTAGTGCCCAGGGATGTGCAGGTTAGGGTGGATTGGCCGTGCTAAATTGTCCCGTAGTGCCCAGGGATGTGCAGGTTAGGGCGGATTGGCCGTGCTAAATTGTCCCATAGTGCCCAGGGATGTGCAGGTTAGGGTGGATTGGCCGTGCTAAATTGTCCCATAGTGCCCAGGGATGTGCAGGTTAGGGTGGATTGGCCGTGCTAAATTGTCCCATAGTGCCCAGGGATGGGCAGGTTAGGGTGGATTGGCCGTGCTAAATTGTCCCATAGTGCCCAGGGATGTGCAGGTTAGGGTGGATTGGCCGTGCTAAATTGTCCCATAGTGCCCAGGGATGTGCAGGTTAGGGTGGATTGGCCGTGCTAAATTGTCCCATAGTGCCCAGGGATGTGCAGGTTAGGGTGGATTGGCCGTGCTAAATTGTCCCATAGTGCCCAGGGATGTGCAGGTTAGGGTGGATTGGCCGTGCTAAATTGTCCCATAGTGCCCAGGGATGTGCAGGTCAGGGTGGATTGGCCGTGCTAAATTGTCCCATAGTGCCCAGGGATGTGCAGGTCAGGGTGGATTGGCCGTGCTAAATTGTCCCATAGTGCCCAGGCATGTGCAGGTCAGGGTGGATTGGCCGTGCTAAATTGTCCCATAGTGCCCAGGGATGTGCAGGTTAGGGTGGATTGGCCGTGCTAAATTGTCCCATAGTGCCCAGGGATGTGCAGGTCAGGGTGGATTGGCCGTGCTAAATTGTCCCATAGTGCCCAGGGATGTGCAGGTCAGGGTGGATTGGCCGTGCTAAATTGTCCCATAGTGCCCAGGCATGTGCAGGTTAGGGTGGATTGGCCGTGCTAAATTGTCCCATAGTGCCCAGGCATGTGCAGGTTAGGGTGGATTGGCCGTGCTAAATTGTCCCATAGTGCCCAGGGATGGGCAGGTTAGGGTGGATTGGCCGTGCTAAATTGTCCCATAGTGCCCAGGGATGTGCAGGTCAGGGCGGATTGGCCGTGCTAAATTGTCCCATAGTGCCCAGGGATGTGCAGGTCAGGGTGGATTGGCCGTGCTAAATTGTCCCATAGTGCCCAGGCATGTGCAGGTTAGGGTGGATTGGCCGTGCTAAATTGTCCCATAGTGCCCAGGGATGTGCAGGTTAGGGTGGATTGGCCGTGCTAAATTGTCCCATAGTGCCCAGGGATGTGCAGGTTAGGGTGGATTGGCCGTGCTAAATTGTCCCATAGTGCCCAGGGATGTGCAGGTCAGGGTGGATTGGCCGTGCTAAATTGTCCCATAGTGCCCAGGCATGTGCAGGTTAGGGTGGATTGGCCGTGCTAAATTGTCCCATAGTGCCCAGGGATGTGCAGGTTAGGGTGGATTGGCCGTGCTAAATTGTCCCATAGTGCCCAGGGATGGGCAGGTTAGGGTGGATTGGCCGTGCTAAATTGTCCCATAGTGCCCAGGGATGTGCAGGTTAGGGTGGATTGGCCGTGCTAAATTGTCCATAGTGCCCAGGGATGTGCAGGTTAGGGTGGATTGGCCGTGCTAAATTGTCCCATAGTGCCCAGGGATGTGCAGGTTAGAGTGGATTGGCCGTGCTAAATTGTCCCATAGTGCCCAGGGATGTGCAGGTTAGGGTGGATTGGCCGTGCTAAATTGTCCCATAGTGCCCAGGGATGTGCAGGTTAGGGTGGATTGGCCGTGCTAAATTGTCCCATAGTGCCAAGGGATGTGCAGGTTAGGGTGGATTGTCCGTGCTAAATTGTCCCATAGTGCCCAGGGATGTGCAGGTTAGGGTGGATTGGCCGTGCTAAATTGTCCCATAGTGCCCAGGGATGTGCAGGTTAGGGTGGATTGGCCGTGCTAAATTGTCCCATAGTGCCCAGGGATGTGCAGGTTAGGGTGGATTGGCCGTGCTAAATTGTCCCATAGTGCCCAGGGATGTGCAGGTTAGGGTGGATTGGCCGTGCTAAATTGTCCCATAGTGCCCAGGGATGTGCAGGTTAGGGTGGATTGGCCATGCTAAATTGTCCCATAGTGCCCAGGGATGGGCAGGTTAGGGTGGATTGTACGTGCTAAATTGTCCCATAGTGTCCAGGCATGTGCAGGTTAGGGTGGATTGGCCGTGCTAATTTGTCCCATAGTGCCCAGGGATGTGCAGGTTAGGGTGGATTGGCCGTGCTAAATTGTCCCATAGTGCCCAGGGATGGGCAGGTTAGGGTGGATTGGCCGTGCTAAATTGTCCCATAGTGCCCAGGGATGTGCAGGTTAGGGTGGATTGGCCGTGCTAAATTGTCCCATAGTGCCCAGGGATGTGCAGGTTAGGGTGGATTGGCCGTGCTAAATTGTCCCATAGTGCCCAGGGATGTGCAGGTTAGGGTGAATTGGCCGTGCTAAATTGTCCCATAGTGCCCAGGGATGGGCAGGTTAGGGTGGATTGGCCGTGCTAAATTGTCCCACAGTGCCCAGGGATGTGCAGGTTAGGGTGGATTGGCCGTGCTAAATTGTCCCATAGTGCCCAGGGATGTGCAGGTTAGGGTGGATTGGCCGTGCTAAATTGTCCCATAGTGCCCAGGGATGTGCAGGTTAGGGTGGATTGGCCGTGCTAAATTGTCCCATAGTGCCCAGGGATGGGCAGGTTAGGGTGGATTGGCCGTGATAAATTGTCCCATAGTGCCCAGGGATGGGCAGGTTAGGGTGGATTAGCCGTGCTAAATTGTCCCATAGTGCCCAGCGATGGGCAGGTTAGGGTGGATTGGCCGTGCTAAATTGTCCCATAGTGTCCAGGCATGTGCAGGTTAGGGTGGATTGGCCGTGCTAAATTGTCCCATATTGCCCAGGGATGGGCAGGTTAGGGTGGATTGGCCGTGCTAAATTGTCCCATAGTGCCCAGGGATGTGCAGGTTAGGGTGGATTGGCCGTGCTAAATTGTCCCATAGTGCCCAGGGATGTGCAGGTTAGGGTGGATTGGCCGTGCTAAATTGTCCCATAGTGCCCAGGGATGTGCAGGTTAGGGTGGATTGGCCGTGCTAAATTGTCCCATAGTGCCCAGGGATGTGCAGGTTAGGGTGGATTGGCCGTGCTAAATTGTCCCATAGTGCCTAGGGATGGGCAGGTTAGGGTGGATTAGCCGTGCTAAATTGTCCCATAGTGCCCAGGGATGTGCAGGTTAGGGTGGATTGGCCGTGCTAAATTGTCCCATAGTGCCCAGGGATGTGCAGGTTAGGGTGGATTGGCTGTGCTAAATTGTCCCATAGTGCCCAGGGATGTGCAGGTTAGGGTGGATTGGCTGTGCTAAATTGTCCCATAGTGCCCAGGGATGTGCAGGTTAGGGTGGATTGGCCGTGCTAAATTGTCCCATAGTGCCCAGGGATGTGCAGGTTAGGGTGGATTGGCCGTGCTAAATTGTCCCATAGTGCCCAGGGATGTGCAGGTTAGGGTGGATTGGCTGTGCTAAATTGTCCCATAGTGCCCAGGGATGTGCAGGTTAGGGTGGATTGGCCGTGCTAAATTGTCCCATAGTGCCCAGGGATGTGCAGGTTAGGGTGGATTGGCCGTGCTAAATTGTCCCATAGTGCCCAGGGATGTGCAGGTTAGGGTGGATTGGCCGTGCTAAATTGTCCCATAGTGCCCAGGGATGTGCAGGTTAGGGTGGATTGGCCGTGCTAAATTGTCCCATAGTGCCCAGGGATGTGCAGGTGAGGGTGGGTTGGCCGCGCTAAATTGTCCCATAGTGCCCAGGGATGTGCAGGTTAGGGTGGATTGGCCGTGCTAAATTGTCCCATAGTGCCCAGGGATGGGCAGGTTAGGGTGGATTGGCCGTGCTAAATTGTCCCATAGTGTCCAGGCATGTGCAGGTTAGGGTGGATTGGCCGTGCTAAATTGTCCCATAGTGCCCAGGGATGGGCAGGTTAGGGTGGATTGGCCGTGCTAAATTGTCCCATAGTGCCCAGGGATGGGCAGGTTAGGGTGGATTGGCCGTGCTAAATTGTCCCATAGTGCCCAGGGACGTGCAGGTTAGGGTGGCTTGGCCGTGCTAAATTGTCCCATAGTGCCTAGGGATGGGCAGGTTAGGGTGGATTGGCCGTGCTAAATTGTCCCATAGTGCCCAGGGATGTGCAGGTTAGGGTGGATTGGCCGTGCTAAATTATCCCATAGTGCCCAGGGATGTGCAGGTTAGGGTGGATTGGCCGTGCTAAATTGTCCCATAGTGCCCAGGGATGTGCAGGTTAGGGTGAATTGGCCGTGCTAAATTGTCCCATAGTGCCCAGGGATGGGCAGGTTAGGGTGGATTGGCCGTGCTAAATTGTCCCATAGTGCCCAGGGATGGGCAGGTTAGGGTGGATTGGCCGTGCTAAATTGTCCCATAGTGCCCAGGGATGTGCAGGTTAGGGTGGATTGGCCGTGCTAAATTGTCCCATAGTGCCCAGGGATGTGCAGGTTAGGGTGGATTGGCCGTGCTAAATTGTCCCATAGTGCCCAGGGATGTGCAGGTTAGGGTGGATTGGCCGTGCTAAATTGTCCCATAGTGCCCAGGCATGTGCAGGTTAGGGTGGATTGGCCGTGCTAAATTGTCCCATAGTGCCCAGGGATGGGCAGGTTAGGGTGGATTGGCCGTGCTAAATTGTCCCATAGTGCCCAGGGATGGGCAGGTTAGGGTGGATTGGCCGTGCTAAATTGTCCCATAGTGCCCAGGGATGTGCAGGTTAGGGTGGATTGGCCGTGCTAAATTGTCCCATAGTGCCCAGGGATGTGCAGGTTAGGGTGGATTGGCCGTGCTAAATTGTCCCATAGTGCCCAGGGATGTGCAGGTTAGGGTGGATTGGTCGTGCTAAATTGTCCCATAGTGCCCAGGGATGTGCAGGTTAGGGTGGATTGGCCGTGCTAAATTGTCCCATAGTGCCCAGGGATGTGCAGGTTAGGGTGGATTGGCTGTGCTAAATTGTCCCATAGTGCCCAGGGATGTGCAGGTTAGGGTGGATTGGCTGTGCTAAATTGTCCCATAGTGCCCAGGGATGTGCAGGTTAGGGTGGATTGGCCGTGCTAAATTGTCCCATAGTGCCCAGGGATGTGCAGGTTAGGGTGGATTGGCCGTGCTAAATTGTCCCATAGTGTCCAGGCATGTGCAGGTTAGGGTGGATTGGCCGTGCTAAATTGTCCCATAGTGTCCAGGCATGTGCAGGTTAGGGTGGATTGGCCGTGCTAAATTGTCCCATAGTGTCCAGGGATGTGCAGGTTAGGGTGGATTGGCCGTGCTAAATTGTCCCATAGTGCCCAGGGATGTGCAGGTTAGGGTGGATTGGCCGTGCTAAATTGTCCCATAGTGCCCAGGGATGGGCAGGTTAGGGTGGATTGGCCGTGCTAAATTGTCCCATAGTGCCCAGGGATGGGCAGGTTAGGGTGGATTAGCCGTGCTAAATTGTCCCATAGTGCCCAGCGATGGGCAGGTTAGGGTGGATTGGCCGTGCTAAATTGTCCCATAGTGTCCAGGCATGTGCAGGTTAGGGTGGATTGGCCGTGCTAAATTGTCCCATAGTGCCCAGGGATGGGCAGGTGAGGGTGGATTGGCCGTGCTAAATTGTCCCATAGTGCCCAGGGATGTGCAGGTGAGGGTGGATTGGCCGTGCTAAATTGTCCCATAGTGCCCAGGGATGTGCAGGTTAGGGTGGATTGGCCGTGCTAAATTGTCCCATAGTGCCCAGGGATGTGCAGGTTAGGGTGGATTGGCCGTGCTAAATTGTCCCATAGTGCCTAGGGATGGGCAGGTTAGGGTGGATTAGCCGTGCTAAATTGTCCCATAGTGCCCAGGGATGTGCAGGTTAGGGTGGATTGGCCGTGCTAAATTGTCCCATAGTGCCCAGGGATGTGCAGGTTAGGGTGGATTGGCTGTGCTAAATTGTCCCATAGTGCCCAGGCATGTGCAGGTTTGGGTGGATTGGCCGTGCTAAATTGTCCCATAGTGCCCAGGGATGTGCAGGTTAGGGTGGATTGGCCGTGCTAAATTGTCCCATAGTGCCCAGGGATGGGCAGGTTAGGGTGGATTGGCCGTGCTAAATTGTCCCATAGTGCCCAGGGATGTGCAGGTTAGGGTGGATTGGCCGTGCTAAATTGTCCCATAGTGCCCAGGGATGTGCAGGTTAGGGTGGATTGGCCGTGCTAAATTGTCCCATAGTGCCCAGGGATGTGCAGGTTAGGGTGGATTGGCCGTGCTAAATTGTCCCATAGTGCCCAGGGATGTGCAGGTTAGGGTGGATTGGCCGTGCTAAATTGTCCCATCGTGCACAGGGATGTGCAGGTTAGGGTGGATTGGCCGTGCTAAATTGTCCCATAGTGCCCAGGGATGTGCAGGTTAGGATGGGTTGGCCGCGCTAAATTGTCCCATAGTGCCCAGGGATGTGCAGGTTAGGGTGGATTGGCCATGCTAAATTGTCCCATAGTGCCCAGGGATGGGCAGGTTAGGGTGGATTGGCCGTGCTAAATTGTCCCATCGTGTCCAGGCATGTGCAGGTTAGGGTGGATTGGCCGTGCTAAATTGTCCCATAGTGCCCAGGGATGGGCAGGTTAGGGTGGATTGGCCGTGCTAAATTGTCCCATAGTGCCCAGGGATGGGCAGGTTAGGGTGGATTGGCCGTGCTAAATTGTCCCATAGTGCCCAGGGATGTGCAGGTTAGGGTGGATTGGCCGTGCTAAATTGTCCCATAGTGCCCAGGGATGTGCAGGTTAGGGTGGATTGGCTGTGCTAAATTGTCCCATAGTGCCTAGGGATGGGCAGGTTAGGGTGGATTAGCCGTGCTAAATTGTCCCATAGTGCCCAGGGATGTGCAGGTTAGGGTGGATTGGCCGTGCTAAATTGTCCCATAGTGCCCAGGGATGTGCAGGTTAGGGTGGATTGGCCGTGCTAAATTGTCCCATAGTGCCCAGGCATGTGCAGGTTAGGGTGGATTGGCCGTGCTAAATTGTCCCATAGTGCCCAGGGATGGGCAGGTTAGGGTGGATTGGCCGTGCTAAATTGTCCCATAGTGCCCAGGGATGGGCAGGTTAGGGTGGATTGGCCGTGCTAAATTGTCCCATAGTGCCCAGGGATGGGCAGGTTAGGGTGGATTGGCCGTGCTAAATTGTCCCATAGTGCCCAGGGATGGGCAGGTTAGGGTGGATTGGCCGTGCTAAATTGTCCCATAGTGCCCAGGGATGTGCAGGTTAGGGTGGATTGGCTGTGCTAAATTGTCCCATAGTGCCCAGGGATGTGCAGGTTAGGGTGGATTGGCCGTGCTAAATTGTCCCATAGTGCCCAGGGATGGGCAGGTTAGGGTGGATTAGCCGTGCTAAATTGTCCTATAGTGCCCAGGGATGTGCAGGTTAGGGTGGATTGGCCAAGAGAAACGCAGGGTTACACAGGGACAGTGTTGGGGAGGTGTGTTTGCGTGAACGAGTGCGACACTGTTTTGAGGGTCAGTGCAGAGCCAATGGGCCGAGCAGCCCCTCTCCGCAGCGTAGGAAGTCCACGACGGTCGGAGAGTGGGCGGCCTACCTCCTTGGTGTCTGGCTGTGGCCTCTCGTTGACCTGGAGCTGGAAGAGGAAGGCCTGCTCCTCCAGGGCACTGAGCTTCGTCGGGAGGCGGCTGGAATTCCCGCTCATCCTGCAGAAGGACGCCACGCACACGTCCCCCGACTGGTGGCTGCGGGTGTCAGCAGGCGAGGGCGGGGAGAGCGGGGAGAGAGAAAACCAACAGCAGAGAAACCATCAGCACAGAGAGCGACACGGAGTACCACCAACCGATACTTCGACAGGCAGTGTTACACCCCTCCCTCCCTCTCTCCCCAGGACACATTATCCAACCGTGGCATGAGACCCCAGGCCTTAGGAGCAGCAAAGGGAGGCTCATCCAGGACGGTATTGAAGGGTTAGGGTGTTAAAAAGAGGGAAGGAGAGCTGGAGGGGTCTGGGAAGCTGGAGGGACAGCTGCTGACAGGGCAGCGACTGGAATCGAGGACAGGCAAGAGGTTGGAACGCATGATTTCGGAATCTGAAAACAGCTGCACGGTCAGATCGGGAGCCAGCATACATCAGCGATGATAGAAAATGGGCAGCAGCAAACACGTTAGGCTCCAGGGCAGCTGAGCTCACTCCTCCTCCATTCACCCCCCCTCCCCCCAACCTCAGGGTTCAGGAGAGTTGCCAGGGTCGAAGGGTTTGAGTTACAGGTAGAGGCTGAACAGGCTGGGGTTGTTTTCCCTGGAGCGTCGGAGGCTGAGGGGTGACCTTATAGAGGTTTACAAAATCACGAGGGGCATGGATAGGGTAAATAGGCTTTTCTCTGGGGTGGGTGAGTCCAGAATTAGACGGGCATAGGTTTAGGGTGAGAGGGGAAAGATACAAAAGGAACCTAAGGGGCAATGTTTTCACTCAGAAGGTGGTCCGTGTATGGAATGAGCTGCCAGAGGAAGTGGTGGAGGCTGGTACAATTACAACATTTAAGAGGCATCTGGATGGATATATGATTAGGAGGGATATGGGCCGGGTGCTGGCAGGTGGGACTAGATTGGGTTGGGATATCTGGTCAGCATGGACGGGTTGGGCCGAAGGGTCTGTTTCCATGCTGTACGTCTCTATGACAAGCACCAGCCAAGCAAATACCTGACCCCCTGATCGGTTTGAGAATTCTTCACTCACCCCACGGCACCGATTGGGTGGGCAATGAATACAGGTGCACACAGCCCCCCAGAACCAATCGAGGATGTGGGGCCGGCGTGGACTGGTTAGAAGGAAGGGTCCGCTTCAGTGCGGTGTGACTCGATGCCTCTCTGATTTGCATGGTCCAGCCACTCAAGTGTGTACCAATTGTCAGAGACGCCCCCAACCCACCCGTTCCCCCAGCCCCTTCGTAAATCCCAGCAAGAGAAGACAGATGAGGAGCAGTTCTCACCAGACATTGTCCACGAGCAGCACCGAACCATCCGGCATCATGGGCAGGTAGCTGGCGTTAAAGTTTGGCAAAATCCGGACGTCCTGAATGGAGAGTTCCTCCTGAGAGGAGGTGTTTAACACTGTCGGAGGGGGGAGGAAGAGAAAGCAGCCATTTCAGCGTCAGGCTGAGACATGACAGCACTGCTGCTGCACGGACAGCACCCCGTCCCAAAGGGGAGCGGCTGCAGGAGGCCACTCGGCCCCTTTACAGCCTGCTGCCCCGGTCAGCTCCACCTGGGCCTCGGCGCCCCCTCGACATCCAAATATTGACCCAGAAGTGACAGAGCTACGGGGGGTGGAGAAGCCGGAGACCCTCCGCGGGAAGAGACCAGAGGTCACCCGCGTCCCTAAATGGCCCAGCACTCACCCCGAGGGTGTGCGCCCCACACACAGCCACCCGCCCAGCTCTCGACGCATCCGCCACCCCCACCCCCCAGCAAAGGGGTGCTGCCCCTCTCAGCCCTGAACCCAGAAGGATTTTTATATCTTTCTCTGAACCTGGAAGCAGTTACTTTGCGCGGAGGTCAGGTCAGGGGGACGGCGAGACCTCTGTTCTGATCTCAGTTGCGACAGAGCAGAGGAGGGAGGGAGCTGGGTACGGGTCAGGAATAAGACACACAGCGTGACCCGAATCTCCAACCGAGCGTGGCAAGTCGCTGAACTGAGCTGGAGTCGAATTCGGTGGGATCTCGGTCAATCGATGTGGAGCTGGAGGAACACAGCTGGTCAGACAGCATCTGGAGAGCAGGTTTGGGCCTGAAACCCTTTGCCAGGGCTGGGGAGGGTGAGGGGAGCCCAGCAGGAAGGACAGAGGAACCTCGATGATACACACGACACAGGCGGGCAAGTATTCCATTCAGTCCATCCAATGCTGGATAACAGTCAGCCGAGCTTCGGGACTTTGCCATCCTGTTCGGATAATCCGAAATGTGGTTAACGGAATGCCGGATAATCGAGGTTCCCTCTGCAGTGGGAGGGCAGGTGGGGTTGAAGGAAGGGTAGGTGGGATGGTAGGGGGGGGGATTGGTCACTGGGAAGGCTGGAGTGGATAGGTGAGTAGGAAGATGGACAGGTCAGGTCAGGGAGGCGAGGGCTGGATGGAGGACGGAGGGAGTTTGGAGCTGCTGAAGGCAGGGTCTCAGGCCTGGAACGTCGACGTTCCTGATCCGCGGATGCTGTCTGACCAGCTGTGTTACTCCAGCTCCACATCGACTTACTCTGGCCAGGAGCATCTGCAGCCGTTACGGACTCCACGTTACGCTCCCTAGGGTTGTGCATCTGGAATTTGGGAAGGTAAGGGGCTGACTTGATCAAAGGTTTTGAAGACATTAAGGTGAACGGAACGGGTGGATGGAGATTAAAAAAACTAGCTGTGCGGGTTTGGAAAGGCTGTGGCTGGGGACGGACTCCAAACCTTCGAGTCGGACCTTTCAGGGGTGAGACACCAGAAAACAAAGGTGGGTGTGTATGGAGACAAGGAGAAACATCTCCAGCCAGAGAGTGGAATTCACTGCCACTGAAGGCTGTGGAGGGCAGGCCAGTGAGTATATTACAGACCGAGATAGATCGGTTCTTAAGTACCGAAGGGATCACGGGTTACAGGGAGAAAGTGAGAGAATGGGGTTGAGAAAACTTTCGAGGAGAAAGTGAGGTCTGCAGATCAGAGCTGAAAATGTGTTGCTGGAAAAGCGCAGGAGGTCAGGCAGCCTCCAAGGAATCCTGAAGAAGGGCTCATGCCCGAAACGTCGAATCACCTGTTCCTTGGATGCTGCCTGACCTGCTGCGCTTTTCCAGCAACACATTTTCAGCTGAGAAACCTATCAGCCATGATTGAGAGGCGGAGCAGATTGGATGGGCTGAAAGGCCTAGTTTCTGCTCCTGCGTCTTATGGGGAGAGGCTTGGCGATGTTTCCTGCAAATGGCACTAAGTGCTGGATCTACGGTTGATGTTGAGGCTGACAAGATTGTATTGCTCATTGTAGGGACGGGGACCAAGATGAGGAGGTGGGGTTCGGTTACGCATTGACCTGGCTCCGAACGATTGCCGAGTTAGGCTGGAGGGGACGAACAGATTCTATTATTCATGCCCTCCATCATTCCCTGGCGTCTCTGGGACTGCTGACCTCAAACTGGAAACAACTGCATGGATGAGGAGATAAAGGAGGTGAACACGCGAAACACTGGACTGCCGGTCCAATGACAGCAGGGCGCCCTGCAGTTAGCGACGGCTTTTGGCTTGTTTTGCGCTAACCCTTGACCCCCACCAAATAAGTGGCTGTTGGAGCTGCCTTCGTTCAGGTGAGAGGGGCTGAGGTAAATGACTGTGTTCACGACTGAGGTATTGTTAGAGAGTGGATGGTTAGCAGCTGGGGAGAACAGCATCGAAGGAGGAGTCAGAGGTTGAGTACAGGAAGAGGAAGGTGTTGTTGTAGTTATCCATGGCCTCAGTGAGGCCACATCTAGAATACCGAGTGCAGTTTTGGTCACCTTTTCTGAGGAAGGGTGCTCTTCCTCCCAAGGGAGTGCAGTGGAGGTTTCTCAGGCTGATACACAGGGATGGCGGGACTGACGGATGAGGAGAGATTGACGAGGTTAGGATTGTTTTTGCTGGAGTTCAGACGAGTTGGGGGGGGGGGGGGGGACTCTCAGAGAGACTTTTGAAATCCTAACAGATGCAGGGAGGATGTTCCCGATGGTGGGTGTGTCAGGAACCAGGGGTCACAGTCCAAGAATTCAGTGGGTGGACCATTTGGGATGGAAACGAGGAGATATTTCTTCACCCAAAGAGTGGCGAGCCTGTGGAATTCATGACTGCAGGAAGGAGTTGATGCTAAAACACTGAAGCATTCAACAGGCAGCTAGATATAGCACTTGGGGCGAATGGGATCAAAGATAATGGGGAGGAAGCAGGATTAGGCTGCTGAGGTGGATGATCAGCCGCGATGGTGATAAATCGAGGAGCAAGGCCAAATGTCTTCCTCCTGCTCCTAATCTTCTACGTTTCTATATCGGATCTCGATGACTGGCGGAGACGTAAAGGAGTGGGAACCTGGAAGCTCTGGTCCGAGTACGGAATACTCAATGTCAGATTTAGGATGTATTAAATAGAAGGACTCATTCAGTCCTCTGACTGCATCCTGAAGGTCATAGCAGAGAAACCAGGGCACGGCAAGGTGATGTTTGAAACGCTGAATGCTTCCAATGGATTTGGTCCTAGCAGTGTGGAAGATAATGTCTGTGGCACCTCGGCACTGAGACTGCCCTTGGCCAGTGTTCAAGGAGATGTTCCTGCAAAGCTGGACCAACAAACCCTGCAGAGTGGACTGACGCTGTTACCTTTCAGAACAGTCAGCTGTTTCCCCGAGATGTTAAGTTGTCGACACTTCACTGTTGGAGGCGGCAGCACCGTCAGCAACGTACTCACTGCAGGCAGAGAAAACGGAGAACATGAAGGGTTTTCCCGCCATCCAGTATATCGACACCTCTCGCCACCTCGAAAGCTCCTGTTAGACCTACTCGACAATCTCTGCTTCAAGCTCACAGTTTCCTGACCTCTCCTCACAGCTGAACACCCTCGTGCCTGGTAAACTTCCTCTGTTACCCTAAGGCTTCACAGTCGCCCTGAAAGTGAGAGATTCAGAACTGACCCACAGCTGAGGCCCAGACACGGCATTCAGCAAAGCTTTACACAATCTCTCTCGCTGTTTCTGCTCTTTCCCTTTTTGGTTACAGCTGGGGAAAACAAAGACAGGCTTCATTTCTATTTGCCTTGCTCTTGTCTGAACATGTACACAAGAATGAGGGATCTCAAAGCGAGCCATAATTCAGGCGCTTCCTTACCCTCCTGCATTGTTCAAAATCTTTGAGCACCTTTCTCCTGGGTGCAGGTTGTAAAACAGTCTCCTCTGAATGCCACTCTAAAGTTCTGTACGGCTAAGTGGGCAGCTCAACTGACAACCCACTAGAAATGTAGAGACCAAGGGTAACAGAAACGTAGATGAGGGTGCTGGAGCAGACAGACTGAGACAGGGGCAGAGGCAGCGTATTTTATTGTGGGCAGGTTTGGTCTCCTAGTCTGAGGAAGGACATTCTCACTGCTGAGGGAGTCCAGCGAAGGTTACCAGACTGATTCCCGGGATGGCGGGACTGACGCATGAGGAAAGGCCGGATCAACTGGGCTTGTACTCGCTGGGATTTAGAAGGATGAGGGGGGGTTCTCATAGAGCCATTTAAAATCCAGAGGGAATGGACAGGCTAGATGCAGGAAGAACGCTCTGATGTAGGGGGATGACCGGAACTAGGGGCATCACCTGAACTGGGGGGGGGGGGGGGGGGGGGGGGGGGTGGATCACAGTCCAAGAATAAGGGATAAGGTTATTCGGGACGGAGATGGTGAAGAGTTTCTTCATTCTCAGAGAGTTGGGAACCTGTGGAATTCTCTCCCACAGGAAGCTGATGGGGCCAGTTCACTAGAAATAATCAAGAGGGAGCTGGACAGGGCAATTACAGCTAAAGGGATCGAGGGATCACGGAGGGGTCGAGGGTTAACAGAGGGATCGAGGGAATGGGATACTGAGATTGCATGACCAGCCACGATTATATTGAATGGTGGAGCAGGCTTGAAGGGCCTGAACTGCGCTGTAATGTTCTACGTTGTAGGTTCCTGCTCCTTTTTCTATGTTTCTACCTTCCCCCTTTACCCCCTTTTATGGTGTTATATGGTCGCTTCAGCTGCCGTCAGACATACCTTGAGCTTTGAAGCCACTCTGATCTTCCCGGAAGGTTTGGGAGGGGCTCCGGTTCTGCAGGATAGTCAGGTAACCGTGCTCCCTCACCTCGGCTTTCTCCCGGTCTCTCTTCCACACCGTCACGATGATCTGCAATCGAGGAGATGCTTCAGGGAGGCTGCAGCACTTCACAGGAGCGAATGGCACGGAGGGTGAGGGGAGAGAACCGGGAGGGGAGCAGAGATGTGTGTGTGGGAGAGAGGGTGTGAAAGGGAGAGGGCAACAGGGGTCAGACAGTGGTGGAGAGGTGAGTGAGAGGAAGAGGGGGCAATGGGGAGGGGGGGAAGAGAGGAGCAAGTTGGGGGGAAGGGGAGTGGGAGAGAGGGGAAGGGAAGCGTGTGGGGGGGGGGGGAAGGGGAGTGAGGGGGAGGAGAAAGAGGAGCGAGGGGGCAGAGGGAGGAGAGATGGGGAGTGCGAGAGAGGGGAAGGGGAACAAGAGAGCATTTTCCCCTGACAGGGAATGAAAGCTCAGGAGGAAGGAAGACATCAGGCAAGTGTAAGGTGTTTATTCATAGAAACCAGTTAAAGCAGGGAGGGGGCGGGCCAAAGGGTCTTCCTTCAATCATGCCTCAAGGTAGGAACTCAGTTATTTGCTTCATCTTTGGCTCAGATCAGAAGATAGATTAATGATACATTCTAACTTGTACATTAAAAAGCAGTATTTTTATACACTTCTGTATTACTATAATCACACACAATGTGGTTACAGCCCTTGCCTCCTAATCCATGTACAGGATCATGTAAAATACTGAATCAATGATGGGCGTCCCTATGGGCAGCCTCATGACCTCATGGTGTTTAACAGGCAATATAACCTCTGGGCCTTGGGATCTTTCTATGCATATTAATCATTCATATTCTAATGTTAAATGCAACACTTCTTCAGACCTTTCAGGCTGGCTTTATCTGTAAGACTGGTGGAATTGTTATTTATTAGCTCCATGCCCTGTCTTTATCAAATTCAGTTATTCCTCATATTTCCCACTGACCTAATTATGTGTAAAAATACAAAAGACAGTTAGTTTTAGCTAGTTGCTCTAAGATTTGTAACACTGATTTCTGTTACCAAGTTAGTTATAAAGTGTTAAAGTCACATAACTAACTCTACTTCAGCAGTTTGTGGTTAATGGGCTGTGAACAACCTGACTTAATTAGAGTGGTGCTGGAAAAGCACAGCAGGTCAGGCTGCGTCCGAGGAGCAGGAAAATGGACGTTTCAGGCAGGAGCCCTTCATCAGGATTTCATACGAAGGACTCCTGCCTGAAACGCCGATTTTCCTGCTCCTCGGATGCTGCCTGACCTGCTGTGCTTTTCCAGCACCACTCTAATCTCTAGCATCTGCAGCCCTCACTTTCGCCCAACAATCTGATTGGTTCAGCATATAAAAAAAAGCCATTTCCCTCATGCTAGTTAACTTCACATCTGGATCAAAATGGTTTTCCTTTAACACTTTTACTAAACTTTGGTAAGATGTATAGATGTTTAAACGTTGAAACCTACCTCCATGATTCTAAATCATCTTTAACTAGAATCTATTGATTTTTAACGTTCTGAGTCACTCTAAAGAAATACTATAACTTTAGCTGTCATTCTGAGGGAGTTAATCTTGCATGTGGTGTTCATTCATTTACTGGGACAATTATTCTTTCATGACAGAAGGTCGGGGATGGTCGCTTGTCTGTATGATGCAATGCTGTTATCCAAAACTGCTCAGAATAGTGTACTTATGGCCGTGGAGTGGTGCTGTTCAAAGATGTTCTTGTTTTCTTTAACTAAAGACTGGAACAGACTGTTACTCTTGTTTATCTCCCCTCAGCCATCTTCTGTTTGAATTTTAAGGTAGGCTGCCTCTCTTGTCTGTCGGCCATTTTGAATTCTAAGGTAGGCGTTTGTCTGTCGGCCATTTTGAATTCTAAGGTAGGCGTTTGTCTGTCGGCCATTTTGTATGAGCCACATGGGCTACTCTATTCTGGACAGGTATAGACCAGCCCCTGAACATTGGTGGTGGTGGGGGAGGGATACATTTCTGAGGAGTGAGTGAGAGACCTGCACATATTCAGAAAGACGGGCTGGCTCTGACACGCACCCAATCTCGCAGACAATTAAGTCTCTCACCTTTGCCTTTATGGTTCCAACCGGTAACTTGTCCAGAGCCACCGACAGCGGAAAGATAACTTCATCGTTGTGAATTATCGGCTCCTCCACTGTAGCCTGGAGAACGAGAGAGACAGAAACTCTGAGATACACAGGCCCCACAAGGCACGCTGCCATTTCTGCACCATAGCAAGGGCATCATGAAAAGACATTCGGACGTCATTCTGCAGCACAGAACTCTTGAACGTTGCTGGTAACATGACTGAAGCTTTCAGTCTTGCCTTCATCAGGACATGGGCAAGAATGCCAAACTTCAAACCATTTGCATGTCGAATACTCATATAAATCAGGAGGAGGGTGTCCTCAAAACTGCTCTGCAGTTTGATAAAATCTGCTTCTTACGCTTTCCCTGATGACAAGAAGTTACACTGATGCAATCATTTAAAAATTGGCATTCTTGCATTTGTCCTGATGAATGCAAGACAAGCAGCTTGGGAAGCATGACACGATGGATGTAGGTTTGCTCGCTGAGCTGGAAGGTTCATTTCCAGACGTTTCGTTACCCTATTAGGTAACATCTTCAGTGGGCCTCAGGCGAAGCAATGCTGAAAATTCCTGCTTTCTATTTATATGTTTGGGTTGGTGATGTCATTTCCTGTGGTGAAGTCACTTCCTGTTCTTTTTCTTGGGGTGGTAGATGGGGACTAACTCGATGTATTTGTCAATAGCGTTCCAGTTGGAATGCCATGCTTCTAGGAATTCTCGTGAGTGTCTCTGTTTGGCTTGTCCCAGAATGGATGTGTTGTCCCAGTCTAACTAGTGCCCTTCCTCATCTGTATGTAAGGATACTAGTGAGAGAGGGTCATGTCGTTTTGTGGCTAGTTGGTGTTCATGTATCCTGGTGGGTAGTTTTCTGCCTGTTTGTCCAATGTAGTGTTTGTTACAGTTCCTGCACAGTATTTTGTCAATGACATTAGTTTTGTTTGTTGTCTGTATAGAGTCTTTCAAGTTCATTAGCTGCTGTTTTAGTGTGTTGGAGGTTTGTGGGATACCATAATGCCAAGGGGTCTGAGGAGTCTGGCAGTCATTTGAGATGTCTTTGATATAGGGGAGAGTGGTTAGGGTTTCTGGATGTGTTAGTCTGCTTGTTTGGGTTAGTTGCTGAGAAATTGGCAGACTGTGTTCATTGGGTACCCGTTCTTTTTTAATACGCGGTGTAGGTGATTTTCCTCTGCTCTTTGTAGTTCCTTTGTGCTGCAGTGTGTGGTGGCTCGTTGAAATAATGTTCTAATATAGCTTTGTTTGTGGGTGTTGGGATGATTACTTCTGTAGTTCAGTATGTGGTCAGACTGAAATGACTGCCAGATTACTCAGACCCCTTGGCATCATGGTAACCCACAAACCCACCAACACACTAAAATAGCAGCTCATGAACTTGAAAGACTCTATACAGACAACAAACAAAACTAATGTCATTTACAAAATACTGTGCAGGAACTGTAACAAACACTATATTGGACAAACAGGCAGAAAACTAGCCACCAGGATACATGAACATCAACTAGCCACATAACGACATGACCCTCTCTCACTAGTATCCTTACATATGGATGAGAAAGGACACCACTTCGACTGGGACAACACATCCATCTTAGGACAAGCCAAACAGAGACATGCACAAGAATTCCTAGAAACACAGCATTCCAGCTGGAACTCTATCAACAACACATTGACTTGGATCCCATTTACCACCCCCTGACAAAAAGAACCGGAAATGATGTCACCACAGTAAATGGCGTCACCACAGGAAATGACATTACCTGCCCAAGGAAACCTAAACATAAATAGAAAGCGGGCCTTAGCACCAGTGCTTCATCCGGAGGCTCACTGAAGATGTTACCCAGTATGGTGACGAAACGTCTGAAAACGAACCTTCCAGCTCAGCGAGCAAACCTACATCCAGAACTTCAACCTGAGCTACAAATCTGCTCAAAACCTGCTAGCATGACATGGTTTCCAACATATTTACAGGGCAGAAGAGAAAGGACACAGGAGTGGGGTGAATCGGTGTCAGCAGGGAGGCTGGGATAAATACCCTTCTGCTATGCTTCAGCATTCTGACATTCCATACACAACCTCCAAGATGAACACCGACAATAACAAAAACTCCAACTACTTCAGCAAAGGGAAAAGGAATCAAACTTGCATTTCCAGATGACCTCAGGACATTTCCAAAGTGCTTCACAGGGTAATGAAGCTGACAAATGCTGGGTTTGAGTCCCACAGCAGGAGCCCCTCATACACAATTCCTTCCAGTCCGGTGCAGTGTTATTGAGATGCCAGGCTTGGAACAAGATATTAAACTCAGACCCAGCCTGCGAAATCCCACCCCTGTGGAGGGTCGTAGTTTCTCGTGTTCAGGCTAACATTCCACTTCCCACTTTGTTCTCTCCCCCCACCCTCAACCAATGCCAAAACAGCTTGGTCCACTGGAAACCACTCATGGCTTACCCAAAAACAGTGCTAAGCAAATGAAACTTACCTTTCTGATTGATTAGATTTTACCAATATGATCATTTAGAATAATACAGCATGGAAACACAGACCCTTCGGCCCAATCAGTCCGTGCGACCATATGCCCAAACTAAACTAGGCCCATCTCCCTCCCAACCTTCCCTATTCAAATGTCTTTTAAAAAGGTTGCAACTGTCCCCACATCCAGCACTTTGTCTGACGGTTCAGTCCATATACAAACCTCTCGCTGTGTAAAAAACAGTCACCCCTCACATCCTTTTTAAACCTTTCTCCTCTCCCCTTAAAAATATGCCTTAGTTTTGAAATTTCCACCTTAGGGAAAAGACTTTTGTTATTCATCTTATCTGCGCCTGTCATGACTTTATCAAGTCACCCCTCAACCTCCTACGCTCCAGTGAACAAGTTTCCAGTCCAATTTTATATCTCAGACCCTCCAGACCTGGTGACATCCTGGTAAATCTTTTCTGAACCCTCTCTGGTTTAATACACCTTTCTTCTAACAGGGAGACCAGAACTGGACACAGTTCTCCAGACGAGGCCTCACCAATGTCCTGTACAACCCCAACATGACGTCCCAACTCCTGTACTCAAAGGGCTGAGCAATGAAGACAAGCGTGCTCAATGTTCCCTTAACCAGCCTCTCTATATGTGACACAAACATCCAAGAACGATGTACCTGAATCCCTCGGTCTCTGATTTATTTGTGCTCTCAAAAAGGATCCCATTACAGCCTTTCCAAAAGTGTACAAATTAGGGAAACCACAAAGAAGATTCCAGCACAGGAACAGGCCTTTCAGCCGATCCAGATCCTCTATCTAAAGCTGCTGCCCATTTTCTAAGAATCTGTATCCCTCTGTTCCCTGCCTATACAGGTATCGGTCTAGATACATGACGCTACTGTGCCTGTCCCTACCAACTCTGCTGGCAACGCATCCCAGGCACCCGCCACCCTCTGCGGAAAGAACTTTCCACGCATAGCTCCCTTACACTTATCCTCCAAAACACAGGGCCAATTGCAGGAAGGGAGACGTTTATCAATTACCTAAAGTCTCCAAACCTCCAGCGTGCTTTATTTCCTGACCTGTCCCATTTCCTCGCAACATTACAGCAGTTTCGGCCTCGCTACAATATCGAGAGGCCGGAGGTTTCGTGAACTGACCAGGCAAAGTAAGTTGGGGAGGCTTTTAAGATGTTGTCCCACACTATACGTGGCACTGGCTCCTGGGGTTAATCTGTCCATCGGCCTTCACTGTTTTGTGCCGATGAACAAATTCCCCTTGAGGCCCACAAATCGAAAGCAACTGCGGAAACGGGGCTCTTTCAGGGAAAGCCAGCCTTGTGAATCTGTCCAAACGTAATGGGAGGTTATCCCCTTTGGTAGCGAAAAACAGGAAGGCAGATTCTTACGTGACTGAGAAACAGGAAGGTGCAACAAGACCTTTGTACAGCAGCCACTGGCAGTGGTATACTTTATGGTAGCGAGAGGATTTGCATATTGGAGCAGGGATATCGTGCTGCCAATGTACTGGGAGGAGAAAGTGAGCTGGAGATCAGAGCTGAAAATATGTTGCTGGAAAAGCGCAGCAGGTCAGGCAGCATCCAAGGAGCAGGAAATTCGACGTAAATTCAGGAAATTCCTGAAGAAGGGCTTATGCCCGAAACGTCGAATTTCCTGCTCCTTGGATGCTGCCTGACCTGCTGCGCTTTTCCAGCGACACATTTTCAGCTCTGCTATTGTACTGGGCTTTGGTGAGATCCCACGTGGAATATTGGGAGCGGTTACCTGAAGGAGGATGCTCTGGAAAGGGAAGGAACGCAGCGAAGGTTGATTCCTGGGATGGCAGGACTGACAGAGGGCAAGAGACTGGATCGGTTCGGACTATATTCACTGGGGTTCAGAAAACTGAGGGAGTTCTCGTAGAAACCTATCACGGTCTAACAGGGCTAGGCAGGTTAAATGCAGGAAATGGTGTTCCTAATAACCGGGAAGTGCAGAAGCAGGCGACACCGGGGATGAAATGCCTTCATCCAGAGCGTGGGCAGCCTCTGCCACAGAAAGTGGAGGAGACCAAACCATGGAATGCTTTCAAGGTGGTGGTAAATATAGTTCTTAGGGCAAAAGGGGTGAAAGGATACAGGGAGGAAGCTCAAACAAAGTGCTGTGTTGGAAGATCACCCATGGTCTCTCAGAACGGCAGAGCAAGCTCAAAATGGCCGACTCCTGCTCTGATCTCTGTTTTTTTTTTAACCAAAATAAGATAAAATCATGAGGGGTATAGATAAGCTAAGTGGAAAGCGTCTTTTCCCTAGGGTGTGGGATTACAAGATTCAGGGTCATATTTTTAAGGTGAGAGGGGAGAGATTTTAAAAAAAAGACACGAGGGGCTATATTTATTTTACATGGGGATGGTTCGCGGGTGGAATGTACTTCCTGAGGAAGTGGTGGACGCAGGTACAGTTACAACGTTTAGGGGACATTTGGATAATTATATAAATAGCTGAAAATGTGTTGTGGTTAAAGCACAGCAGGTCAGGCAGCATCCAAGGAGCAGGAGAATCGACGTTTCGGGCCAGAGCCCTTCATCAGGAATGAGGAAAGTGTGTCCAGCAGGCTAAGATAAAAGGTAGGGAGGAGCGACTTGGGGGAGGGGCGATGGAGATGTAATAGGTGGAAGGAGGTCAAGGTGAGGGTGCTAGGCCAGAGAGGTCAGGAAGAAGATTGCAGGTTAGGAGGGCGGTGCTGAGTTCAAGGGAACCGACTGAGACAAGGTGGGGGGAGGGGAAATGAGGAAACTGGAGAAATCTGAGTTCATCCCTTGTGGTTGGAGGGTTCCCAGGCGGAAGATGAGGCGCTCTTCCTCCAACCGTCGTGTTGTTATGGTCTGGCGATGGAGGAGTCCAAGGACACTTTAACTCTCCCTCCCACTCCACTGAAGACCTTCCGCCTGGGAACCCTCCAACCACAAGGGATGAACTCAGATTTCTCCAGTTTCCTCATTTCCCCTCCCCCCACCTTGTCTCAGTCGAATCCCTTGAACTCAGCACCACCCTCCTAACCTGCAATCCTCTTCCTGACCTCTCCGCCCCCACCCCACTCCGGCCTATCACCCTCACCTTGACCTCCTTCCACCTATCACATCTCCATCGCCCCTCCCCCTAGTCCCTCCTCCCTACCTTTTATCTTAGCCTGCCTGGCACCCTCTCCTCATTCCTGATGAAGGGCTCTGGCCCGAAACGTCGAATTTCCTGTTCCTTGGATGCTGCCTGACCTGCTGCGCTTTTCCAGCAACACATTTTCAGCTCTGATCTCCAGCATCTGCAGACCTCACTTTTGACTCGAATTATATAAATAGGAAAGGTTTGGACAGATATGGGCAAAGCGCGTGATTGGGGGGAGGATGTGGGTGCGGATGCTGGCGGGATGGTAGATAATGACGAGGGAAACCCTATCACTGTTGTGGGAGGCAAGTGTGGGGGGGTGAGGGCGGAAGGTGGGTCAGATCCGGTTGAGGACAGCAGCCCTGGGAACACCTCAGCTGAGGAGGAAGGCAAATGTTTCAGAGGCTCCCTTGTTGAAGTTGGCCTCACCAAGACAGAAGCAACAGAGACGGAGGAACTGGGAGAAAGGACTGGAATCTTTACAGGAAGCATGGTGTGAGGATGTACAGTCCAGGCAGCCATGGGAGTCGGTGGGTTTATCGTGAATATTAGTGGCTAGTCTATCCCCAGAAATGGAAACAGAGGTCAAGGGAGGAGTCAGAAATAGACCAGGTGAAAGTAGGGCAGGGTGGAAAATGGAAGAGAAACCAATTAACTTCTCCAATTCTGGGTGAGAGGGGGAAGCAGCACCAATGATATCATTGCTTTATCGGAGAAAGAGTTGTGGGAGGAGGCTGGAATAGGACCCCACAAAGAGGCAGGCATCACTGGGGCCCATGCGCGTACCCCATGGCCACCCCTCAGGCCTGAGGGAAGTGAGGGGAGTGAAGAGAGAAGTTGTTGAGGGTGATGAGGAGCTCGGCCAAGTGCAGGAGGGTGGGGAAGACCAGAGAGCCCGGGGGACAATCCTGCTGGGAAACGGACATGGAAAGGTGGGGGGTGGGCAAGGACAGGGAAATGGGAGAAGGAGATGGTGGGGAGATGGGGAGGGTGAGGACGGAGGGGAGGGAGGGGAAGGGATAGAGGAAGAGGGGAGGTGGAAAGAGGGGAAGGTTTGGAGAAGGAAAGAGGTAGAGATTAAGGGAATGAAGGGAGGCACAGAGAGAAAGAAAACCAAACGCAGCAGTGAAGGAGTGAAGGAGCAGGAATGACAGGAGACTGAAAGCTTCAGAAGGGAAACAAACAAATGAACATTTAATCCGTTAAACATATCATCACAGCCACTAGCTGTCTAGTCAGAAAACAGCTGCAGGACAGGAGAAGTGTAAAGCTGGCAAGAACAGCGGCTGTTCAACATGAAACTAAATCCTCATGCTCTGCTCGGTCATGTCTGAGGCAGAGGATAACCCCAGACTGAGAGGGTAATACAGTACCAGGGTCAGGACAGCTGGGAACTGGAGCCCGATGTTATTCACAAGAACTTGCACCAGGCTGCTTCCGAACAGACACAGCAATTTAAAGAACGCAAGATTGCAAAACAGTAATTATGATAGATTGCCACCAGAGGATGGCTGTTGATATACGACCGATTCAACACCACTGTGATGGGATCTGTCTGGGAAGATTAATCTTCTCAAAAATAAAGACTGTGAAGGTCAAGCCTTTCGTAACTTGACTATTTAAAGTGATCTGAGCTCTGCACGGTCTCTGCAAGCACTTTCAAGTGAAACAATCTCTTTCGGACTCTCTTGGGTTACGTCCTAAGGACCGAGGAGAGACATGCTATACCACGCTGCATTAACCTGGTTCTTAAAAAAAAGGGCTGCAGCACAGCATTTTCTGCACCGGTCTCAGAAACGTGCACCACCTCTTCCCGAGGGGTTGAGATGCCGAGTGACGAGGTGAACAACACGCAATGCATGTGTGAAAACGGGCCAGCGCAGAATGCTCCGAAGAACCATGACTGAGTGGGCACAACCAAAAGGTTTTCAGTCCATGGAGAGAGTCGTGGCCCATGCCTGGCCCCACCTTTGCTCGTGACTGACTCGATTTGCACAGAGGTTCTCAGGATTGTCATGGTGCAGGAGGAGACCATTTAACCCATCATGCCTGCACCCACTCTGCTATCCACTGCCAGTCTCCTGCCTTTTCCCCATATCCCCTGCACACCGTTACTATCTGAGTAAGCTCTCCAACGCCTCAATGGAACCTGCCTCCAACACACTTCCAGGTGAAAGCTGAATGGCTGTTTCTCTTGCCAGCAGTTTAATCTCTCCTACCCTGCTGCTCTTTTTCGGCGAGACAGATGAAGGAGGAATTGGCTGTGACGACATGTTGAACAGATTAAATGTTAATTTGTTTTTTTCCCCCTTCCTCAAGCTTCTCTGGTTTCCAATCTCCTGTCATCCCTGTTGATTCCCTCCTTCCGTCTTTTTCTCTTCTCTCCCCACTCCCATCCTTCACCCTCCCAATCTCCCCCCTTCTCTCTCACATTACCCTTCCTTCGTTCACACATCACTAGACGACCAAATGGTCGATCTCTGCTCCTCGTTATGGAGATCTACTGAAAACTGGAAGTAACTCAGAATCCCTACAGAGTGGAAAGAGGCCATTCAGCCCATCAAGTCTGCACTGATCCTATGAAAAGCACTCCACCCAGACACACAACTCCATCCCAAGACTGAAACCTACATTTATCATGGTTAACCCAGCTCACCTTCATATCCTCGGACACAAGGGGCAATTTAGCATGATCAACCTGCCTAACCTGCACATCCCTGGGCACTATGGGACAACTTAGCACGGCCAATCTACCCTAACCTGCACATCCCTGGGCACTATGGGACAATTTAGCACGGCCAATCCATCCTAACCTGCACATCCCTGGGCACTATGGGACAATTTAGCATGACCATTCCGCCCTAACCTGCACATGCCTGGGCACTATGGGACAATTTAGCATGGCCAACCCACCCTAACCTGCACATCTTTGGACTGTGGGAGGAAAGCGGAGCACCCAGAGGAATCCCACGCAGACACAGGGAGAATGTGCAAACTCCACACAGACAGTTGCCCGGGGGTGGAATCGAATCTGGGTCCCTGGTGCCGTGAGGCAGCAGCACTAACCACCGCGCCGGCCCGTTAGTTCAATTTTCCCTTCGGAGAAATTCAACTGGAATCCTACACAAACTCCAACAAGCGCCAGCAGCCCTGGGGGTGTTGTCAGACATAGCCCGTGGACCTGTGCAAGGAACGAAGTCTTTAGATCATTTAAATAGAAAGATACCAACACCTGGCATACTCCACAACACAAAACAGAGCTGGGCACAGCCAATCAGAAACACACTGACATGTGTGTAAATAATAGTCTTCAAATGTAATTCGCGATTGGTTTGAAATGCAGGAGAGTTGTGCAAGCCTGTCCCTCAGCAGATGGGATGGGCTAAGATTTATTACCCAATTCCTTTCAACAGAGCTGGGGGAGGGGAGAGAAATACTGTAGTCATTTGGTTTGCAGAAGTAAATGCAGCAATGCACCAACAATTCTGCACCAAAATAAATTACACAAAGAACGCTGTCTGCTGCAGAACTAGCATCAGTTAATGAGCATTAAGTTTCTGCAAAATGGATTACACTCCAACATCACTGCTGTCCAAGATCATTAGTAAACACTCGACATTGCACTGGGGTCATTTCCATTGGCTATTCCCAGTACATACATTATACAGCTTCGTGACAAATGTTACAGGTCACATTGGAAGATCAGTAATCAGTCACGTGGAGAGAGGTGACTCAACACTGCAAATGCTCATTTACAATTTCAAACGCTTCCCATGTCACTTTCTCGAGTTTGATAATCCCACTTTGTTCAGAACCTCAATCTGAACATGAGAATAAGCTGATGCCTGATGACAGGCTGGGAACAGGTTCAGGATTCAGACTGCTCCTGCTCGCTATCTGACCCACTGTTAGGCAAAGCTGCACTGTCGATACTTTTGAACCAATCTGCTCGGAGGCAGCTCTGGAGTGGATGGGACTTGACCCTAACGAGCTCCTGGTCCGGGGTAGAGACACTACCACCGCACCACAAGGGTGCACGATATGACCTCACTCTGGTCTCAGTCAGTGACCTCGCACATTGAAGTGTGGGGCTGAACAGTCAATCAAAAGCAGGGCAGTAAAATATCGGTTTGCCCCCAGACTTCGCTCTGCAGATCCACAGCACCACTGCAGCCTTCCAGTGTGCACCAGCTCCTGCCCACATGTTGCCATATCCCATGCAGGGTAAAAACAAGGACTGCAGATGCTGGAAACCAGAGTTTAGATTAGGCAGTGGTGCTGGAAAAGCACAGCAGGTCAGGCAGCATCCGAGGAGCAGGAAAATCGACGTTTCAGGCCTTCATATCCCATGCAGTCCACTTCAATTTCAAGCCCCTCCTGCATGAGGTACCCTTCTCCACTGGCCCTCTGTGATCCCTTGCTCTGACTTTAAGTGCTCTCCCACAGGGAGCCTGGGCCTACCACCAACTAGGCCCCAGGCTCAAGCTTTTGCTCCATAAAGCTCTCCAACCCCCACCCACCACCACCTCTTCCTACTGAATGCTCTTTGAGGAACACAAATGCCAGACTATGACCATCACCCCTTAACATTCAGTGGCATTACCATCACTGAAACCCCTACCCCCACCACATCCTGAGAGTTACTGTTGACCAGAAACTCAACTCGACTAACCACATAAACGCAGCAGCTACAAGAGCAGGTCAGAGGCTGGGAATCCTGCAGCGAGTAACTCCCTGAAGCCTGTTCCACAGGTCGGGAATGCGAGCGGATACTCCCCACTTACCTGGATGCGCCCCGGCTCACTGACATTCCCACCCTCTTGGCTCCCCGACCTTCCCCCGCCCTGACTCTCGGAGCCACCTGCCCCCTCCCCCCAACTCTTCAATCTTCCCAACTCTCCAACCCTTCCGCACCCTAACCTGCCGTAACCTCAAACAGTAAAATGGCTGCCAATGTTCTAAACATAAATCACAAAGTTGAAGTAGCGTTTTGCAGCAGATTAAAAGCAGATAATCCCAATATAATATGTTTAGCTGTGATTTGTAAAGGTGCAACCGAGGATCTGAATTGCAGCTGCCAATCTGCTGTCCACTAGCGTCCAACAATATTCATGCAAAGGGTTTGGATGATTGGTGGCTGAAATGTATATTCTTAAGGGAACCAGCAAAACAGATCGAAAAGAAGTGTAGACCTTGTCCTTAATGAAACCAGAATTTGGAACTTGCCCACTTGTTGCCCGTGGGAAAGACAGGTATTGTCAGCCACCCCAGTCTTGTTGGGTCAAGGGGGTCTGTTTCCACACTGTCGGGAATCTAATCTAAGAAAGGGAAAGCCATCATCGTACCCCCTCCCCTCCCCCCGCAAAGGACCAGAGGCTGCTCTCTCTCTCTAAGGTGGTGGTTTAACCTGAGGGTTCATGGCGATGGGACAGAGTGAGAAGTCAGGAACCTGAGCAGGCGCGGGAATCGGACCCACGCTATTGGTGTGGCAAACCAGCCATTCAGCCGACACTCTACATTTACATAGCGCCTTTCGACAAAGGAAGAGCTTCCCGCGGCTCTTTGTGGGAGCGATTACCAAACGAGGCTGGACACTGAGCCACACGAGGAGACGTTCTGGAAAGGTGACCAAAAGCTTGGTAAAAATCACACAGCACCAGGTTATAGTCCAACAGGTTTAATTGGAAGCACTAGCTTTCGGAGCGACGCTCCTTCATCAGGTGGTTGTGGAGAATAAAATCGTAAGGCACAGAATTTCTAGCAAAAGTTTACAGTGTGATGTAACTGAAATTATATATCGTAAGATCAATATATTGATAGGTCTCTCATCTTTTCGAATGACCACGTTGATTGCTGAATAAAGCTGGTGGACTATAACCTGGTGTTGGGTGATGTTTAATTTTATACACCCCGGTCCAACACCTCCAAATCAAAATCTTGGTGGAGGGTATCAAGGCACTGTCAAGCAACCGTAACTAATCAGAGTAGATTTAAAAGGCCAAATTGGAGTCCCTGCTCCAACAGATGGCAATAGACAGATTCAGGGCAGTGAAGGGGGCCTGGTCAGTGCTCTGACTGGGACAGAGCCAACTGTATCTACTGCAAACCCAATTGCAATTGTCTCAGGAAAGCACATCATCAAAGACCCCTCCCAGCCTGCTTATACGGTCTACTGTCAGGCAGGAGATATGAAAGTTTGCATACATGATTCAAGACCAGCTTCCTCCCCACTGTTATCAGACTTCTGAATGGACCTCTTTCACGTTAGTTCTGATCTCTCTCTCTCTGCAGCTATAACATTCTGCCACCCAGATGACCTTTGTACGGTACGACCGGTCCCTCCAGCACACAAGACAACACTTTTCACAGTACCTCAGTACACGTGAAATCAAATCAATGTCAGATGGAAAGATTTACAAGGATGGTGCCAAAACCGAGAGGTTATAACAACGAACCTATAAATGGAAAAGAGTCACTAATAAACCCCCCAGGAAAACCCTCTTTACCCAGGCAGTGCTGAGGAAGTGGAACTCTCACCACAGCGAGCAGTTGGGGTGGAGAGCACAGACGTATTTGAGGGGAAGCTGGATAACTACACACAGCAGAAAGAACTAGAAGGGAGGAGATAAGGTGAATAGTCAAGGTCTTTCCCCCAGGGTAAGGGAGTGCAAAACTAGAGGGGAGAGGGGAAAGATTAAGAAAGGACTTTTTCACACAGAGGGTGGTGGTGGATAGAATGAGCTGCCAGAGGAGGTGCGGGGGTGGGTACAGTTACCGCATTTAAAAGGCACCTGGATAGGAAGGGTTTAGAGCGAAATCGACCAAACGCAGGCGAGTGGGTCTAGCTCCATTTGGGAAACCAGGCTGGCATGGAGGAGTTGGGCCGAAGGGTCTGCTTCCATGCTGTATGACGTAGTAATAAGGTAAAAGAGGACACGGAGTACAGACACCAGCACAGACAGAAGGGCTGAACGGCCTGCTTCTGGACTGTATACCCTGTTTAAAATCTGATTGAAGATTTGTAGCTCGGGTGTCCGTTGTTGTGGTTCTGCTCGCCGAGCTGGAAGTTTTTGCTGCAAACGTTTCGTTCCCTGGCTAGGGAACATCATCAGTGCTGTTGGAGCCTCGTGTGAAGCGCTGCTTTGATGTTTCTTCCGGTATTTATAGTGGTTTGTTCTTGCCGCTTCTGGGTGTCAGTTTCAGCTGCAGTGACCTGGACACCACATACAAACTACTACAGCTGAAACTGACACCCGGAAACGGCAAGAACAAACCAATATAAATACCGGAAGAAACATCAAAGCAGCGCTTCACAGGAGGCTCCAATAGCACTGATGATGTTCCCTAGCCAGGGAACGAAACGTTTGCAGCAAAAACTTCCAGCTCGGCGAGCAGAACCACAACAATGTATACCCTGTGCTTGGCAATCTGATGCCAAGCCACAGAACAAGAAAAGGTGGGCCAGGCTGAGAAGCAGGAGTTGGTTGTTCCAACCTCCCCTCCCTCCAGTGAATACTGAACAGGATATTCTATTCAGCTGCTGTGTGCTTGAAGCATCGCCCGAACCTCGATTAATAAAATCACAGCAACGCTGAAAACTGCACAACGGTATCAGTCATCAGTGAGAATCGCCATTCAAGGTGTCTCTTTTGAATACTTCAAAAGATCATTAAAAGTTATTTATTTGACGAACAATAACAGGTTGGTGACGGCGGAGACAGATTCCACACGGGAATTTGGAAAAATACTTGGGGCAGGAGCAGGCGTGGCTTGATACTAACTGAACAGCTCTCACAAAGAGCTAGTTCAGACACAATGGGCCAAATGGCCTCCTTCAGTGTTGCACATGGAGGCGGTGGTGGCCTAGTGGTATTTTCACTGCATTATTTATCCAGAGACCCAGGTAATGTTTGTGGACCCAGGTTCAAATCTCGCCAAAACAGATGGTGGAATTTGAATCCAACAACAATTTGGAATTAAGAGTCTAAATAACGAGCAGGATTCGATTTTGGGGGGAAACCCATCCAGCTCATTAACATCCTTTAGCATTTCTTGTTCTGTGGGTTTGCATCGGATGACATTACTCAGGATGCACGGCACAAAAACGGGCCGTTCAGCCCATCAGTCTGTGCTCCATGTCATTTTTCATCTTATGATAGAGTCACACTGCAAGGAAACAGACCCTTCGGCCCAACCCGTCCATGCCAGCCAGGGTTTCCCATGTCATTTTTCACTTGCCTGCGTTTGACCCATATCCTGACTCTATGCTACTCTGCCCCCACCCTCCTCTAGCTTATCTCTCCACGCTTCCGGCTCACTGCCCTGTATTCCTGAGGAAGGGCTTTTGCCCGAAACGGCGATTTCGCTGCTCCTTGGATGCTGCCTGAACTGCTGTGCTCTTCCAGCACCACTGATCCAGAATCTGGTTTCCAGCATCTGCAGTCATTGTTTTTACCCCATATGTCCTGACCTGGTCTGGCCTACATGTGACTCCAGACCCACAGCAATGTGGTCGACTCTTAGCTGCCCTCTGGGCAATTAGGGATGGCCCAGCCAGCAATGTCCTCACCCCTGAATGAATGAAGAAACGATGCCTGTCAATACCAGCAGCTCAGAGCACTAAAAGGGTTAAGTGGAATTGCAAATTAGTTGGGAGTGATGAATATGTTCTGCTCCAGCATGTAATATGAAGGGGTGTAAATATTTTAGATTCAAAGTGCTCCGCAGTAATAAGCTCCCTTGTGCACCTGGAGTCAGGCTGTGTTTAGTTACAGAATATGAGACACAGTATGGTACTGGAAAATGAACCTTTCCAAAGTCAGGTCAAAAGAACCCAACCATTTTCTGCAACACAACTGAGTTATAGGGCTAATGCTCTCAGTGATTTATTCCAGTAAGTCACCACTTGCTCAGCACTACTCAAAGCTCTACCTTAGACAAGGTCAAATGAGAAACATCATCTATTTTAGCCTCAAGATGGAGGTGAATAACTCGCATTTAAGCGCTTATGGTTGATTAGATTACTTGGTGTGGAAACAGGCCCTTCGGCCCAACAAGTCAACACCGACCCACCGAAGCGCAACCCACCCAGACCCATTCCCCTACATTTACCCCTTCACCTAACACTACAGGCAATTTAGCCTGGCCAATTCACCCTAACCTGCACACCTTTGGATTGTGGGAGGAAACCCGCACTGACACAGGGAGAGTGCGCAAACTCCACACAGAGAGTCACCTGAGGCGGGAATGATAAACAAAATCAGGAACGTAGATAGATAAGAGGGAGTAGGCCATTCGGCCCCTCCAGCCTGCTCCACTCCTTGATAAGATTATGGGCTCAAAGCCACTTTCCCACCTTCGATAGGGTTAGGCCTAACCACACTCTCCCCCCCCAACAAATTTAATTTTTATTCATTCGTGGGATGAGGGCAGCACTGGCTTGGTCCAGCATTTATGGCCCATCCCTAATTGCCCAAGGGGCAGTTGAGAGTCAACCGCATTGCTGAGAGTCTGGAGTCACGTGTAGGCCCGACCAGGTAAGGAGGGCAGTTTCCTTCCCTAAAGGGTATTAGTGACCCAGGTGGGGTTTTTCCAACAATCAGCAATGGATTCATGATCGACACGAGACTCTTAATTCCAGATGTTACTGAGTCCAAATTCCACCATCTGCCATGGTGGGAGTCGAACACTTCTGCCCAGAATATCATCTGGGGGCCTGGATTAACAGTCTTGCAATAATACTTTCCCGCAACGTAACTCAATATTCAACCAAGTAACCCTTCACTTCTCTCTGGGGGGGGGGGGGGGGGTGGTGGTGGAGAAGAGCTTCGAATACACTACGATCTTCAGAGAGAGAAAACCAAAATTCTCACCTCAGGCTCAACTGGGCAAATCCTAATTCCCGAACTGTTGACCTGACTTGTTCCCAATTCACTCGCCCTAGCCTCCAATCCCTGGGGGAGCGGGGAGCTAGGGGGGGGGTGGTGAGGAGGCATACCTGGGGAACTGTGTAGGGCAATAGCCTGTTTAATCAAAGAACCCTCCCACACTCCAGTGATACACTTCCACAACAATCCCTCTACTTCAGCAGGAGGTTAAGGAGATTCGGCACATCCATAAAGACGTTGACCGATTGTTACAGCATCCTATCCGGGTGTGGTATGGCATCAGCTCTGCCCAGAACAGGAAGATACACCACAGAGCTGTGAACACAACCTAATCCATTACACAACCGTCCATCCACTGACTCCACCTACACTTCCCCACTGCCTCGGGAAGGCTGCCAAAGACCCCCCCCCCCCCCAGTTATAATCTCTTCCACCTCTTCTGTTACGCTGAAGACACAAAAGCTTAAACACACCGACCAGCAGATTCAAGACCAGTTTCTTCCCCACTGTTGTGGGACTACTGAATGGACCCTCTGACATTTTAAACTGATCTTGCTTTCTGAGCACCTTCTCTACAGCCCTAACATTGTATTCCTCGCTCAAACGCACTTTGTATGGTACAGTCTGCCCGCACCGCACGCAAAACAAAACTTCCCACTAAGTAAAAAATGAGGTCTGCAGATGCTGGAGATCACAGCTGAAAATGTGTTGCTGGTCAAAGCACAGCAGGCCAGGCAGCATCTCAGGAATAGGGAATTCGACGTTTCGAGCATAAGCCCTTCATCAGGAATCTTCCCACTGTACCTAGGTGCGTGCGGCAATAATAAATGTAAGGAAGGAGACCCTTACTCCACAGAGGGTGCAATCCAAGTTCACTAGAAGGAGAAGATGGTCCCATGAGGAGAGATGGAGTAGAATGGGGTAAGAGAACAGGCCAGTGTTCAGCAGAATTACAGCCACAATCGCACTGAAGTGTTTGCAGGATTTGACTGGTAGGGGCACAGGTCACGGTCTCGGGGTCAGGTCGGCCATTTTGGATTGGAATGAGGAGGAATCTCTTCACTCGGGGGATTGAAAATCCTTGGAATTCTCCACACCCTGGAAACCTTTGGCTGCTCAGCCGGGGAATATTCCCAAAATAGGAACAACCCAGCTGGTCTCATTCGAGATTGTCAGGGGGCACTTAGGTCTGAGGGTGGTAGAGATGGAGGTTATGGGACTGCCAAGGGAAAGTAGGCAGAGAGTAGCAGGAAAGAGGCAAATGCTCTTGTTTAATATTTTTTAAAAAAGGTTTGGGGGGGGAAAATTGTCCAGCAATTTTCTGGATTATGGAGAGGATTTCTCAGGCTTTCTGGGAACCAGAACCCAATACGCAGCAGGATTTTGAGCGGTGTTTTCACTGAGAAGTTGCACCATCGAAATGGTCTGCAATCGAAAACGTCAAATGGTTGAAAAGAAATGTGAGATGTTTTCCTGGATCCTTCCACTCACAGGAAAAGAAATAACATGACAGCCTTGCAGCAGGGGAAAAAACCAAACGAACAGCTCCGAAACAGGAAAGTCTCCACAGCTGTGACTATTGTTAAATCATCCCTTTTCACAACTCCCTTAATACTGGAGGCTTTTGTGTGGAGCTGGGGGGAATGGATTAATGACAGCCACAGCGATATATATCCTCAACCACAGACTAACAGCAATCCACACACACACACTCAAACATGACAACACTAAACCAGTGACAGGTTAAAAGAAACTGAGTGTCCTGGTCAACTCAAAGTACTTTAATAAATTCCCCCTCCTCTCTCAGAACAGCAACACTTAATAAAAACTTACAAAATCCATCTATGCAAAAGAAAACTCGTAGTTACTTAGTGATGGCAGAGCAGTAGTAAACGACAGGACTGTTCCTATCCTTTACTTGGTTATGTCGTTTGTCACACAATTCTTGACCTGACATGACAGAACCCCCTGTTTTTCATTGAACTACCTCAGGGACAGATATGACAGACACCTTCATACAAAAGATGACCGCAGCAGCCTTGACAACAGAATGGGAATTTATTTATAATCACTGTCCCGAAGTACAGTGAAAAGCTTTGTTTTCAAGCAAGCTGACCTTGACCTGCTGCACCGTTCTGTATCACCTGTCCTTGGTAGAGAAATTGACAAAGAAAAACACCTTTAACCACAAATCTGTCAGGATGTAGTCAGCATGTAGCATCCTCTAGACCCTGCTGGAAAAGGAGGGGGTAGATCCTGTCGGGGTGCTCCCTGAGCAGGCTGTCAAAGTCATTTGGCAGATGCCTAATCGCCTACTTTCCAACAAGCACCAAGCCATCACTTGGCTGGTGGTGAGAAGACCACTACCTCTGAGATCCTCTATATATGTCCAGACTCTTGCAGCAACTGAGAGGGTGGGGAGACTTTCACACATCTCCTTCTGGAATGTGCCTTTGTAAAGGAAGCCTGGAGGAAGCTGCAGCGGTTCCTGTCGAGGATTGTCCCGAGCAACTCCGTGAGGCAGGACTCTGTGTTCTACTGTTTGTTCCCCAACACTGAGATAAACTTCAACTGCACCTTGAAGACCACCACCCCGGTGAAAGATGCTGTTGGGTCTGCCTGAAATGTGTTGGTCTTCCAGAGCCATGATGTGGAGGTGCCAGGGTTGGACTGGGGTGGACAAAGTTGAAGTTCACACATCATCAAGTTGTGGTCCGTTAGAGCAAGGAGTTGACCCTGACCCGAGTGTTGCTGACCAGCACGTTCCAGGTCTACGTGCTGAGGGACCCACGAAAGCTCGAGACAGCCAGAGCCAAGGTTCAGTGGGGAAAGACCCCTGTCTGAAGTTAAATGGAGGCTGGTTCAGTCCGCAGACCCTCCCGGTGCCTCAAATGGATGTAAATGCCATCTTGTACAAGAAAGAAATGCCTTGGGTTTTTTTGCTCTTCATCTGTAAAGACTGTACAGAATCAAACTGCTCTAGTGACTCAGGTATTTTTATGAATAAAGTCTCTTTTCAAAATAAAATGTATCCACACAGGCAGGAGCTGGGAGCATCGAGAAGCAGAATGGGTCTCCTTCTATTACCCGTTCATGGAAGGAGGAGGTCACTAAAGGAAGCTTCATGTACTGCCCAACTGCAGTCCCATAATCCCTGCATTGGAATGTCTCACACACTCTGGGCTGGATTTCCACCGAGGAAGGTGCATTTGGAACGAGGCCAAACAGGTCAGAGATCGAGCAGTTTAACGTGCACACTAAGATATACTTCGGGTCAACAGTATGTGGGCATGACTCAACCTGATGGGCTTACCAACAATCACTCACAGCTCCGCGGTCATTATCAGTGGTTGTTTAAATTCCAGCCTCAAATTAACTAATACTGATTTAACAAACTCAATTTAACTCAGCAACAGTATTGGAACAGCCTCTAAAAGTTCATCCTTGGGATAAATCAGTCCCAAAATACAACCACTAACCTATCATAACCCAGGTCTATGGCAGAACAGAAATATCAGGAGACACAGAGGATACAGTCACTGTAAACACAACGTACAGTCAGGTAAGTGTCCAAAGGGAAATCTGTACAACAGCTTAATCCAGACTGACATACCTCCAAGGCACTTTCCGTGACTGCCCTAACTCCTCAGAACTTTAATCATGCAGTGAGCATTGACTATACAGCAAGTCCCAACCTGTCAGACTGCACCCCAGGCTATATTCCACACACAGCTATACAATCCCAGCAATGTACTGCAGAGTCAACTCGATTCATTACACAGTCATTAACTCACTAATTTAATCGCAATGAAAAGGTTTCTCGCATCCTGAGCCAAACTGGTGTATATAGTCTAGGCCAAATCTGGCTGCTTTCTTCTGAATGGGCGTGTGTAACTCCAATGCAGATCTGTCAATACAAACACTTGTATCCCTTGGGCGGCTCAGTCGTAAGGACTGCTGCCTCACAGGGACCCAGGTTTGACTCCAGCCTCAGGCAACTGTCTGTGTGGTGTTTGCACATTCTCCCTGTGTCTGTGTGTGTGTCCTCAGGTGCTCCGGTTTCCTCCCACAGTCCAAAGATGTGCAGGTTAGGGTGGATTGGCCGTGCTAAATTGTCCCATAGTGCCGAGGGATGTGCAGGTTAGGGTGGATTGGCCGTGCTAAATTGTCCCATAGTGCCCAGGGATGTGCAGGTTAGGGTGGATTGGCCGTGCTAAATTGTCCCATAGTGCCCAGGGATGTGCAGGTTAGGGTGGATTGGCCGTGCTAAATTGTCCCATAGTGCCCAGGGAGGTACTGTGTGCAGTTCTGGTCTCCATGTTATCGGAAGGTTAGTCCTAAACTGGAGAGGGTTCAGAAGAGGTTTACCAGGATGTCGCCAGGAATGGAAGATTTGGGTTATAAGGAGATGTTTGGACCTTTTTCACTGGAATGTAGGAGGTTGAGGGGTGACCTTATATAGATTTATAACATCATAAGGAGTATAGATAAAGGTGTCTTTGTTCTCGGGTGGGGGATTTGAAGACCAGGGAGCACATTTTTAATCTGAGAGGAGAAAGATTTTAAAAAGGCAAACAATAATTTTTTTAAATATGAAGTGGTTCGTGGGTGGAATGAGCTTCCTGAGGTAGTGGTGGATGCGGCTACAGTTACAACATTTCAAAGATATTTCGATAAGTCCATGAAGGCGGCGGCTATGGGCCAAGCGTGGGCAGGTGGGATTATGGCCAGCACAGACTGGTTGGACCGAAGGGGCTGTTGCTGGGCTGTATGACTCTACGACTGAAACGTTATCGGAATACTGCTTGCCGAAAAGAGATGTGCTATCAAAGAAAGAATGCCAAATTTCAAACAAGCACACGGTACACTACAAGAGAAATGAATGCTGATTGGTCGCCAAGTTAATTATGATTGCTTTATCTGTGGTGAAACTTCAGCCAGTGAGGAACTCAAGTCTCTTGAAGCAGAGTGTGGGGATAGACAGACGGTTTCCTGGTTGGTGAGAATGGCTCCTGGTGTGCCTCAGGGATCAGCATTGGGATCTCAGCTGTTCACAATTTACATTAATGATTTAGAGCTGGATAACAAGTACCATTCACTAAAATGAGTGGTAGAGCAATGTGTGGAGCGGACACTGAGTGTGCAGGGGGATCTGGACAGGGTTAAAAATCTCACACCACCAGGTTACGGTCCAACAGGTTCATTTGGAAGCACACTAGCTTTCGGAGGGCTGCAACTCAACCCCCTGATGAAGGAACGTCGCTCCGAAAGCTAGTGTGCTTCCAATTAAACCTGTTGGACTGTAACTTGGTGTTGTGTGATATTTAACTTTGTACACCCCAGTCCAACACCAGCATCTCCAAATCATGATGTGGACAGGTTGGGTGAATAACATCAGGAAGTGAAAGCTCGGCTCAGTGACCATGAAAGCACTAGTTGCAGTAAAAACCTAATTCGTTAATGCCCTTTCTGGAAGGAAATCTGCCATGTTTACCTGGTCTGGCCAACACGTGGCTCCAGACCCAGCTTCTGGCTGACTGAGTTGCTGAAATGGCTGAGCCAGCCTCCCCGGTTTTCTCAGCTAAGAATAAAAATCAAACACCTGGCATCAGCGCCACGTGGGAGGGCTGGGGACATTAGTTCGTTAAAACCGAGACGGAGCGATCTTTGTTGGGTCACGTGACACACGGAGGAAAGACGGGTCGACCGAGTTCAGGTTCGGATCAGCCAGAATGCTAGGACAGGCTTGAGGGGCCAAATGGCCGCCCTCACAAATCAGCAATGGCTCAGGAAGCAACCTGCAGGAAATCATCAATTTGGAACCGTTTGCAAGAGTGCCTGTTAAAACCTGTATGCCAAAGGAAACACTTGCCAACCTTTTACAGGGAGTGAGGCTCTGGATAGATCCTTCAACAGCTAGCTCGGGTACGAAAGGCCTCCTTGCGTGCGGTGGTCAGTAATCGCTCGCTAATGGTGGTGAACACACACACACACACACAGTCTCCCACATTGGAAATTCTCCATCATCGGTGCTGCGGGCTGATGGGCCAATCTCTAACCACAAGTGTTTCCGGGAGGAGGAATTGCTCCTTGGCATTCCTTCACCATACTTCCTCAAATTTCATCCATGAGGGCTCATACATTCCAGATCCGGAGACTGAGTTTGGAGTTTCAGAATGCTGGTTAATGAGCGGATTGCCAGCCAGGTCGGAGGACGCAACAGGCTGTTTTTAGGGCCTAGCCGCTTCCCCGCGTGGGGTGAGGAGAGTCGGTCTCGAAGAGGGGCTGCTCAGGTTGGAAAAAAGCTGCCAAAAATGGTCTGCGCCTACGCCAGGAGAAAACCAACCGAGCCGAACTCCTCCATCTACGTGCCAGTGCGAAGCGAGGGACTTCCAGCTGTCTCAAGCCCATCCCTACCACCTCGCGCCAATCATCACAGGGCTTGTGTGTCTGTGTGGGTTGGAGGTGCAATGGCTGGGGATTGAAATCTTTAATGCGGCAATGCTGCTGCACATTAACACACACATTCCCTGACTTTGCTGACAGTGCCATGGCTTAGTTGATGAAAGTGCCTATCGAGTAAACAGGAGATCCTGGGTTCAAATCCAGTGGCGGTGTTGTGCCTTGCCTTGATGGCTCATCCTTTCATCTGCTTGCAAATGCCGTGTCGTTGATTCAGCATCTTGAAGGAGGCAACTCAGCATCCTTTCGGACTGGCACAGTGGTTAGCACTGCTGCCTCCCAGCGCCAGGGACTCAGGTTCAATTCCACCCTCTGGAGACTGTCTGTGGGGAGTTTGCACATTCTCCCCGTGTCTGTGTGGGTTTCCCCCAGGTGCTCCGGTTTCCTCCCACAATCCAAAGATGCTCAGGTTAGGTGAACTGGCCATGCTAAATTGCCCATAGTGTCCAGGGATGTGTAGGTTAGGTGCACTAGTTAAGGGTAAATGTAGAGTAATAGGGTAGGGGAACAGATCTGGATGGGTTATTCTTCAGAGGGTTGGTGTGGACTTAGGGTCATCAAGATGTACAGCACGGAAACAGACCCTTCGGCCCAACCTGTCCATGCCGACCAGATATCCCAACCCAATCTAGTCCCACCTGCCAGCACCTGGCCCATATCCCTCCAAACCCTTCCTATTCATATACCCACCCAATAGCCTCTTAAATGTCGCAATTGTACCAGCCTCCACCACATCCTCTGGCAGCTCATTCCATACACGCACCACCCTCTGCATGAAAAAGTTGCCCCTTAGGTTTCTTTTATATCTTGCCCCTCTCACCCTAAACTTATGCCCCTCTAGTTCTGGACTCCCCCACCCCAGGGAAAAGACTTTGCCTATTTACCCTATCCATGCCCCTCATAATTTTGTAAACCACTATAAGGTCACCCCTCAGCCTCCGATGCTCCAGGGAAAACAGCCCCAGCCTGTTCAGCCTCTCCCTGTAGCTCAAATCCTCCAACCCTGGCAACATCCTTGTAAATCTTTTATGAACCCTTTCAAGTTTCACAACATCTTTCCGATAGGAAGGAGACCGGAATTGCACACAATATTCCAACAGTGGCCTCACCAATGTCCTGTACAGCCGCAACATGACCTCCCAACTCCTGTACTCAATACTTGTTGGGCCAAATGGCCTGTTTCCACACTGTCGGGATTCTGTGAACGTAGGTCCAGTTCCTGCAGTGAGGAAACCTCGACAATTCGGGGTCTCAGTCCTGCTGCAGCCTTCATCCACCATTACAGTCGGAAAGATATTCACGTGAACCGCTGCTGAGGGATTGTTTTGGATTGCGCTGTGTCTGATTCCGACTTTACCGTCACGGGGTGGCCCAGCCAAGAGTGGGAAACTCCTGGATGGCATTGCTCTCGGCATTAATGGAACACTCGGGCCTTTCCACAGCAGCAAGACACCATTCCATGGAAAGGGTTCCCAGCTATGCCATTGGATGAGATGTCGAGGCACAGAACAGAAGTGAACCTACCATTGGTACAACATGTCACCAGACCACCTCTGCATGTTTTCGTAGTGACTAACTGCCGCTAAATCGGTAACAAGACAAGCAAATTTGCAAGCCCACAATTTGATCTGGTTGCCCATGACTAGGTGATCAGTTCTGGATGTCGAGATCAGAAAAGCACCGCAGGTCAGGCAGCACCAGGGGAGCAAGAGAGTCGATGTTTAGGGCAAAAGCCCTTCATCAGCAAGCGTTCCTGATGAAGGGCTTTTGCCTGAGACGTCGATTTTCCTGCTCCCCGGATGCTGCCTGACCTGCTGTGCTTTTCCAGCACCCGCAGTCCTCACTGTTGCCTAGTTCTGGGTGCTGGCTGATGGAGAAATGATTGTCAAGACACCACAGAAATCTCAGCCATTCTCAGATACTGCAAGGGGTCCATCACTGAACCCGTCCTGAAGAGGTGGACGAGACTTCGATAACCTGCCCTGTGCAAACTTCACCCCCCACAATATAATTTGTCCTTCTTTTCTCCTGCCCGCCCGTCGTGGTTTTAAGATGGGTTTTAAACCCACAACTATCTGAAACAGACCGAGCAACATTACAAACCAATCTGATGCTAGTGCATAATAAATATCAATACAGGGTGAGTGGGTCACTCGAAGGCAGCTGTATTCGTAAACCTTCACATGGCAAGCACTCCAACACCTTGCACCTGGATAGCACAGGGACAGGCAGCGAACTGGTTGGTAGGTTTCGAGGAAGAGAGGGAGGCAGAGTGGGTTTAGACAAGCAATTACACAGAGATTGCTGAAGGCCCAGCCATCAGTGCAGCTGGGGAAACTGGGGATGCAGAAGAAGCTGTCAACAGAGAAGCATTCCCACCTCAGACATGACACAAAGCTAAGAAATGATTGGGAGTACACAGGGATCCAGGCAGAAGGATGAAAATGTTAAATTGAAGGCATCATCAGACTGCATAGAATCAAAGTTGGAAATCCCTGGAACAAACCCTTCGGCCCAACACATCCATGCCAACCAGATATCCTAAATTATCTAGTCCCACTGGCCAGCATTTCTCCCTCTCAACCCTTCCTATTCATGCACCCATTCAGATGCCTTTTAAATGTTGCAATTGTACCAGCCTCCACCACTTCCTCTGGCAGCTCATTCCATACATGTACCACCCTGTGTGTGAAAACGTTGCCCTTTTAGGTCCCTTTTCTATCTTTCCCCTAAACCGATGCCCTCTTGTCCTGGACTCCCCACCCCAGGGAAAAACACCTTCGCTATTTACCCTATCCATACCCCTCATGATTTTATAAACCGCGATAATGTCACCCCTCAGCTTCCGATGCTCCAGGGAAAACAGCCCCAGACTATTCAGCCTCTCCCTGTAGCTCAGATCCTCCAACCCTGGCAACATCCTTGTAAATCTTTTCTGCACCCTATCAAATATAACAACATCCTTCCTACAGCAGGGAGACTACAGTTGAATGCTGTAGTCCAAAAGTGACCTAACCAATGTATAGCCGCAACATGACCTCCCAACTCCTCGACTCAATGCTCTGACCAATAACGGGAAGCGTGCCAAATGCCTCCTTCACTATCCTGTCTACCTGCAACTCCACTTTCAAGGAGCTATGAACCTGCACCCTGAGGTCTCTATTTGGCAACATTTTCCAGGATCCTACCATTAGGTCTTGCCCTGACTCACCAAACCACAGCACCTCACATTTATCCACGACTTCACGCCCAAGGTGAGACTGCCCCTCACGTAGACTGGGCTTTCTAACCACGAGAAACCCTTGATCATGCAGGTGACCTTGCACGGTCCCCTCCTGGAGCATGAAGAGGTGGTTACAATAGGGAACCTTGGCAGCGGTTTATGAAAATTACGCATCCCGATTCGTTTTGCATGTCGTATCTCAACCAGACTGGGTCAACGGTTTGGAGCACAGACCAAAGATAGCACCCTGTCAAGCGACACTCAAATGGCTAGGCACCTGCAGTATACATCGCAAATGGCATGCTGCCCTGGATCACAAGTGGATTGGGAGTCCAGGAATAAATACAATTGTTTATAGGGTTTTGCTCAGATCACATATGGAATACTGCATGCAGTTTTGGACTCCATATTTAATGCATGCTCATGTCGGAGGTGGGACAGTGATGGCTCAATTGGATTGGATCCTGCGATGAAGGGGCTGCCCTCTTGACTGAGGGGCTGAGTAAATTAGATATATTCGACAACGCTCTGGAATTTAGAAAGACGAGAGGCGATCACATTGCAATCTGCAAGGATTTTGACACAAGCTTGTTTCCACCGCTCAGGGAAACGAGAACACGGGACTCAGATGAGGAAAAGTTCCATCACTCGGTGGGTGTTGAGTCTTTGAAATTCGTTCCCCCAGAGGGTTGGAGACATTCCATCGATGAGTATATTTCAGCCTGGGATTGATGGATGCTTCGGTCTCTCCAGAATCGAGGAGTAGGGGAAGCTGGCTGCGAACCGAGTTGAAGCCCAAGATCAGCCCATGGCCTGATGAAATGGTGGGGCAGGCCAAGTGGCCTATTCCTGCTCCTATCTGGTGCTCACGGGCTGGAACAACATGAGCTATCATGGCCTATGCCAACACACCGCAGCTAAACAATGCATCAAACCACCTTGCAAAGACACTGAAAGAACACAATTCTCAACGGAAGTGCTACATGAAATTATCGCTCCCAACGCTAAATGGGAACTCAAATTAACCAGGAAATGCTATGACCCAGCAAGTTTCAAAACTCTTCTCAACTAACACATGCACTGGGGCAAAATCAAATTCATTCTGAGTTTATCGAGTTAGGCTCCAGCTGAATCACAGAAGGTGAATTATCTTCACATTTTGTCCACGGGCAACAGTGGAGTCAGAGCCTACCGGTGCTCCCCTGGATGCAACAGCAACTTGGGGGCTGAAGGGCTGTAATGTTTGACCAGCTTGCAACTAACCGTGACCATCATGCCAGGGTCAGAAGCAAATCGCACAAGGCCTGCACATCAGCACACCCACCACCCCGAACGTACCCTGACGGAAACTCCCCATTCACTCAAAACCCCGCACACCCACACTCAGTATAACCCACACCAACCCAATGTGAGCAGCAGCCATCTGCTACTGACTCTAGGGGCAAGGTCTGCACCCTGACCCCCCCGTGTACCATTCAGCAATGCACCGAGTGACAGCCAAAACACCCAGTTGTCACTCTGACGTCCTGAGTCCTTAATGCAGCTGACTAACAACCCCAACCCGAAAACACTGGCTGACACCCTGTACACCACCCCACCAGCATCCCGAAATCCAGTACACCTGACTGGCACCCAAGGGTCACCCCAAACGCCAATGACACCTAGTGCGGCCAGCTGGCGCTCCAACACCCAATCACACATGACGCACCCCAACAAGAACACCTTGATACCCAGTGCACCCGACTGCCACCCCGACACCCGGTGCACCCCGACACCCGGTGCACCCGACCGCCACCCCGACACCCGGTGCACCCGACCGCCACCCCGACACCCGGTGCACCCGACCGCCACCCCGACACCCGGTGCACCCCGACACCCGGTGCGCCCGACCGCCACCCCGACACCCGGTGCACCCCGACACCCGGTGCGCCCGACCCCCACCCCGACACCCGGTGCGCCCGACCCCCACCCCGACACCCGGTGCGCCCGACCCCCACCCCGACACCCGGTGCGCCCGACCCCCACCCCGACACCCGGTGCACCCGAACAGCCCCCTGCCCCCTCTCTCTCTATGTCCCTCACCCGCCACCCCCCCCCCCGGGGTCTCCCCTGTCCCCCTCCCCGGGGTCTCACCTGTGTCCCCCTCCCCCGGGGGTCCCCCCTGTGTCCCCCTCCCCCGGGGTCTCCCCTGTGCCCCCCCGGGGTCTCCCCTGTGCCCCCCCGGGGTCTCCCCTGTGCCCCCCGGGGTCTCCCCTGTGCCCCCCTCCCCCCCCCCGGGGTCTCCCCTGTGCCCCCCCCCGGGGTCTCCCCTGTGCCCCTCCCCCCCCGGGGTCTCCCCTGTGCCCCCCCGGGTCTCCCCTGTGTCCCCCGGGGTCTCCCCTGTGTCCCCCTCTCTCCCCCCCCCCCCGTGGTCTCCCCTGTGCCCCTCCCCCCCGGGGGTCTCCCCTATGTCCCCCTCCCCCCCCGGGGTCTCACCTGGCCTGCCGAGCCGCCCTCCTTCCCGGGGAGCCCCCCCCCGTGGGTGAGGAGGGGGCGGCACTCCCGGAACCCGCCGGCCTCCTCCTCCGCCTCCTGCTCCGTCTCCAGCTCCTCTCCCTCCGCCTGACGCTGCGGCGCGGCCCCGTCCTCGGGCTGTCCCGGTCCCGGGGCCGGTCCCGGTGCGGGGGGAGGGGCCGCGGGCCCGGGGTCCTCGGGGAGGGGCCGGTGGTGGTGGTGGGGCGGCGGCGGGGCCCGGTGCTGGAGCCCGGGGCAGACGCTGGCCAGCGCCGACAGCGAGGCGGACAGCTCCCGCCAGCTGCCGGGGTCCAGGCCCGGGGCCTCCGGGCCGCCCTCCCCCGGGCCTGGGCCTGGGCCTGGGCTCGGGCCCTGGCCCCGGCGGCGCACCACCAGCACGAAGCGCACGGTCTCGCCGAGGTAGAGCTGGGCCCGCCGGGGCAGGCCGCGGTAACGCCGGTAATCCGGCACCGGGCCGGCCGGGAAATACATGAGGTACTCGCACAGGGACTCCATCGCCCCGGCGCCGGGGGCCCGTGCTCCGGCTGCGGCCTAACCCCCGCCCTTCACCATGGCAACGGCGCCGGGCCCCGCCTCCCCCTTTCAACGCTGCAGCACCGCCGGCGGCGCCACTCGGAGGAGCGGCGGCCGGGGGAGGAATGACAGGGAGCAACGACCAGTGCGAGTGGGAGGACCCGGTACAGCGCCACTCGGAGGAGCACTGGTTGGAATAGGAAGGACAAGGAGCAACGACCAGTGGGAGTGGGAGGACCCGGTACAGCGCCACTCGGAGGAGCGGCGGCCGGGGGAGGAATGACAGGGAGCAACGACCAGTGGGAGTGGGAGGACCCGGTACAGCGCCACTCGGAGGAGCGGAGGCCGGGGGAGGAATGACAGGGAGCAACGACCAGTGCGAGTGGGAGGACCCGGTACAGCGCCACTCGGAGGAGCGGCGGCCGGGAGAGGAATGACAGGGAGCAACGACCAGTGGGAGTGGGAGGTCCCGGTACAGCGCCACTCGGAGGAGCACTGGTTGGAATAGGAAGGACAAGGAGCAACGACCAGTGGGAGTGGGAGAACCCGGTACAGCGCCACTCGGAGGAGCGGCGGCCGGGGAAGGACTGACAGGGAGCAACGACCAGTGGGAGTGGGAGGACCCGGTACAGCGCCACTCGGAGGAGCGGCGGCCGGGGGAGGAATGACAGGGAGCAACGACCAGTGGGAGTGGGAGGACCCGGTACAGCGCCACTCGGAGGAGCAATGGCTGGAGTAGGAATGACAGGGAGCAACAACCAGCCAGGGTGGGAGGACCCGGTACAGCGCCACTCGGAGGAGCGGAGGCCGGGGGAGGAATGACAGGGAGCAACGACCAGTGGGAGTGGGAGGACCCGGTACAGCGCCACTCGGAGGAGCAATGGTTGGAGTAGGAATAACAGGGAGCAACGACCAGTGGGAGTGGGAGGACCCGGTACAGCGCCACTCGGAGGAGCAATGGCTGGAGTAGGAATAGCGCCTCTCGGAGGAGCAGTGGAAGCTCAACGCCATCTGGAGGAGCAGCGCCATCCGGAGGACCAGCGGGAAGGGGAGGAATTGCAGAGACTGGGTGGAAGGTAGTAATTTTACAACCTTCGGCCCATCGTGTCAATGCTAGTCCTCAAACATCCACCGCTTCTCATCCCATTTCCCAGCACTTAGGCCATTGGGTGATCATCAGGATAATTCCTGAATGTCTTGAGGGTTCCTGCCTCTACACTCTGAGTTCTAGAGACACATTGACCATGCTGAGGGTGAAGAAAACCCCTCCAATCTCCTCTCAAACCCCTGCTCCTGACCTCAACACTCTGCCTGCTGTGCATCTAACCCGCTACTGATGGGAAATGGTCCCCCTATCGACCAGCCAGCAGACACGCCGCGCCCTCCACCGCCATTCCCCGGTTGTGGTGGGAGGTGACTTGGTTTGGACATGAACAATCTCGCAGAGGTTCCATTGTGAAATATGGAAGGGCGTCACGTCGATCGTGCCGATGTCTTCACCCCGAGAGCGGGGAGCCTGTGGAATTCTCCGTCACGGAAAGCGGACGAGGCCAAAGCATTGCCGGGAGGAGTCGGTCATCGGGATCGAAAGGTATGTGGGAGAAAGCGGGAACAGGATACCCGGTTGGATGGTCAGCCATCATCTTATTGAGCGCCAGATCAGGTTTGAAGGGCCGAAAATGTCTCCTCCTGCGCCAATTTTCTATGAGAGTGTCATTTGCAGGATTTTCCTTTCTCACCCTGATTCCCAATAACCAGGAGAGACCAGGATAATGACTACATTGGGCTCAGGAGTTCCTTTGTCTGATATCTGCCCCTTGCCTTCTGCCCTCTCCCTCTCTCTACCAAAGACGCTCTTTCTTTCTCCTTTCGACTGGTCCAGCCACTCCTCCTCCTGCCTCACCGTCGCCACCTGGGGATCCCACCCCAAGTCGACGCTCACAATGTGTTCCAAAGGAACACCAGGATCCATTACAGTTTCACCTGCACTTCCACAAATGTCATTTATTGTATCCGTTGCTCCCGGTGCGGTCTCCTCTACATTGGGGAGACTGGGCGCCTCCTAGCAGAGTGCCTGAGGGAACATCTCCGGGACACCCGCACCAATCAACCACACCGCCCCGTGGCCCAACATTTCAACTCTCCCTCCCACTCTACCGAGGACATGCAGGTCCTGGGCCTCTTCCACCGCCGCTCCCTCACCACCCGAGGCCTGGAGGAAGAACACCTTCTACCTCGGGACCCTTCAGCCCTAGGGCATCAATTTGGATTTCACCAGTTTCTTCACTTCCCCTCCCTCCCTCCCCCTTACCCCAGTTCCAACATTCTAACCCAGCACCATCCTCATGAACTGTCCTACCTGCCAATCTTCCTTCCCACCTATCTGCTGCACCCTCCTCTCTGGCCTATCACCTTTATCCCCACTTCCATCTACCTATTGCACTCTTAGCTACCTTCTCCCCAGCCCCCACCCCTCTCCCATTTATTTCTCCACCCTGGAAGTTCCCAGCCTCATTCCTGATGAAGGGCTCCTGCCTGAAAAGTTGATTGTCCTGCTCCTCAGATGCTGCCTGCCCTGCTCACCCCTCTAATCTTGACTCTGATCTCCAGCATCTTTTGCCTAATGTACCCCACCCCACCTGCCTGGTGTCAGTGGGTGATGCCAACGCACTGGGTTGGGGTTACCACGCCAGGACTCTCCTTCTCAACCTCTCCCCTCATCTGGAGCTTGGTGACCCTCTGGTTAAACCGCCCCCAGCCATCGCTCGCTGTAATGGGGACTACAGCGATTTTGCCTTTCATCACCTTTAGCCATCGCTGGCCAATGAGAATGGTTATCGACACGGGAAGTTCCGCCTCACGGGTCACGGCCTCTGGGTGTGGCTGATCCCAGACCCATACCTCCAACCAACACCCTTCGGTGTTCCCGGGAGGTGGATCCTGAGATCCCTGGCATTCCTGTTTTCATGTTTCTTTTCCGTACTGTCTCTTGCCAAGGACTCTCTCTCTCTGGAAGAATTGGGTCTTCATGTACAGGAGCTCCCTCTGAGACGGTTTCTTCTGAACAAGGCTCTCCCACACATTGATGGCGACATTGTATTCCTTTAGGGGAACCTTCTTTTATCTTTCTGTCAATCAAGCCGCACGGTGGCACAGTGGTTAGCACTGCTGCCTCACAGCGCCAGAGACCCGGGTTCAATTCCCGCCTCAGGCGACTGACTGTGTGGAGTTTGCACGTTCTCCCCGTGTCTGCGTGGGTTTCCTCCGGGTGCTCCGGTTTCCTCCCACAGTCCAAAGATGTGTGGGTCAGGTGAATTGGCCATGCTAAATTGCCCGTAGTGTTAGGTAAGGGGTAAATGTAGGGGTATGGGTGGGTTGCGCTTCGGCGGGTCGGTGTGGAGTTGTTGGGCCGAAGGGCCTGTTTCCACACTGTAAGTAATCTAATCTTAAGCAGGGAGGAAGCTTAGTATCCATTCAATCAGACACCATTTCCTTTTCCTTTATTCACTCACTGGATGATGGCATCGCTGGCATTTATTGCCCATCCCTAATGGCTCAGAGGGCAGTTAAGAGACCATCACATCACTGTGGGCCTAGAGTTACACGTGAGCCAGACCCCAGGTAAGGATGGCAGATTCCCTTCCCTCAAGGGGATTAGTGAACAGATGGATTATCCCAATGGATTTGTGGTGATGGCCTAACGGTGTTATGGCTGAACTGTTAATCCAGAGACCCGGGTAATGTTCGTGGGGTCCTGGGTTCAAATCCTTGACCCTGGCAGATGGTGCAGGTGTGGTGCTGGAAAAGCACAGCAGGCCAGGCAGCAGCTTGAGGGGCAGGATCCTTCAGGCATGAGTCCTTCATCAGGAATGAGGCTGCTCCTGCTCCGCGGATGCTGTGCTTTTCCAGCAACACACTCTCGACTCTGATCTCCGGTCCGCACTTTCTCCTGGCAGATGGTGGATTTTGAATTCGCTAAATGTCTGGAATGAAGAATCCAATGATAAGCGCTAATCCATTGCCAGTTTAGATTAGATTAGATTACTTACAGTGTGGAAACAGGCCCTTCGGCCCAACAAGTCCACACCGACCTGCCACCCACCCATACCCCTACATTTACCCCTTACCTAACTCTACAGGCAATTTAGCATGGCCAATTCACCTGACCCGCACATCTTTGGACTGTGGGAGGAAACCGGAGCACCCGGAGGAAACCCACGCAGACACGGGGAGAACGTGCAAACTCCACACAGTCAGTCACCTGAGGCAGGAATTGAACCCGGGTCTCTGGTGCTGTGAGGCAGCAGTGCTGACCACTGTGCCACCGTGCCGCCCACAAGTTGTCAAGGGGCAAACCCCATCTGGCCCACTGTTTAGACCAGGCCTTAGTTGGTCTGGCCTACATGTGACTCCAGACCCACCGCAACATGGTTGACTCTTAACTGCCCTTTGGGGCAATAAATCCTGCCCTGGCCATCGACGCTTTCATCCTGTGAATGAATAGAGAGAACAAAGAATTCTTTATTGAATCCAAATTCCACCATCCACTGTGGTCCTTACAACATTAGCTGCGTTTCTAGATTAATAGTCTAGTGATAGGCCACTAGGCCATGGTGTGACTGAATAGAGCTAATGGCAAGGACCTGGCTCTAACATGACATAGCGATTATTGGCCCTTCAGAAATTATGTCAAGGTGTTCAGAGGCCGCGTGGAGCTGTGATCAGGGTACCAGGTGTCTTAGGGTTGGAGAGCCATTCCAACCCCTGACGATCACAGGAGCTGTCCAGGGTGTGGTCAAAGACATTCAGAAGGGCCTAGGAATGGCAGGCAGAATGTAATTTAGATGAATGTGAGGTGTTGCACTTTTGGGAAGGCAAATCAGGGCAGCACTGACACACTTAATGGTCAGGTCCTGGGGAGTGTTGCTGAACAAAGAGACCTTGGAGTGCAGGTTCATAGCTCCCTTGAAAGTGAGGGGGACAGGGCTGTGAAATAAGCATTTAGCGCACTTGCCTTTATTGGTCAGTGCACTGAGTACAGGAGTTGGGAGGCCATGTTGTGGCTGTACAGGACATTGGTTAGGCCACTGCGCTCAGTTATGGTCTCCCCTGCTCGAGGAGAGAAGTGGTTAAACTCAAAAGAGTGCAAAAGAGACTTACAAGGATGTTCCCAGGGTTGGAGGGTTTGAGCTACAGGGAGAGGCTGAACAGGCTGGGGCTGTTTTCCCTGGAGCATCGGAGGCTGAGGGGTGACCTTATAGAGGTTTACAAAATCATGAGGGGCATGGATAGGATAAATAGGCAAAGTCTGTTCCCTGGGGTGGGGGAGTCCAGAACTAGAGGGGCATAGGTTTAGGGTGAGAGGGGAAAGATATAAAAGAGACCTAAGGGGCAATTTTTCACACAGAGGGTGGTACGTGTATGGAATGAGCTGCCAGAGGATGTGGTGGAGGCTGGTACAATTGCAACATTTAAAAGGTGGATGGGTATATGAGTAGGAAGGGTTTAGAGGGATAGGGTCCTGGTGCTGGCAAAGGGGACTAGATTAATTTAGGATATCTGGTGGGTATGGAGGAGTCGGATTGAAGGGTCTGTGTCTGTGTAAAAAGTTCTTGTTGCTATGGTAACTCTGACCCCCCCCTTAAATAAACGCCCCCGTTAATTGGTGGTGTTGAATGTCAGTCCTTTGGAGCTGTCTGGGAGGTGGTGTGAAGGGAACAGTTTTGGAGAATAATTTGCAGTCCTGGCTGAGTTGGATCCCCTCTGGTTAACACAGTGTACCATCCGTCCAAGGGACAAGGGGAACAAACATTCGAGGCACCCCTATTAAATCGTTTCTCGTCCGCTCGCAAAGACAAAACACCATTTGAAAGATCAAATGCCTGCAAAGCCGTTGATGCGTGTTGGCGGAGCGTGCAAACAACAGGGCCCGATTTTCAATTTCCAAGTGCAGCTCATTTCCAGGGCAGGCCGTACAATGCCTCTGACCTCACAGCAGCACAAAACCAGTATTGTACGGTTGCTTTCCCCCCCCCCCCTTTGGCAGGAGGATTACTGCTGCCAAGGTTATTCTGTTCCAAGGCTCTGCCTGGTCAGTTTCCCACCTCCTACTCTACATGAACGTGAGCTGCTCCACAATGCAGCTGTTCAGCACTGAGTCCCGTTCGCCCTCCTGTGCCCTCTGACCTATGTGGCCTTGCAGTCTTAAAACTTGCTTCCAGGTCCCTCCCCACCTCCTTTCCCCTTGTAAGCAGTACGGGCCGTGCAACTACAGGCTTGGTTCCGCCAGCTGTTTCACACAGGCGTTACCAGGATCCACGTTCACCCACTAACCCCCGTCCAGGCAATAACGTGAGCCCACAGCGTTGCCCCAAGTTGGCGACCAAGCACACAACTGGGTGGCACAGTGGTTAGCCCAGCTGCCTCGCAGCGCCGGAGATCCGGGTTCAATTCCCGCCTCAGGCGACTGACTGTGTGGAGTTTGCACGTTCTCCCCGTGTCTGCGTGGATTTCCTCCGGGTGCTCTGGTTTCCTCCCACAGTCACAAAGATGTGCGGGTCAGGTGAATTGGCCATGCTAAATTGCCTGTAGTGTTAGGTAAAGGGGTAAATGTAGGGGCATGGGTGGGTTGTGCTTCAGCGGGTCGGTGTGGAGTTGTTGGGCCGAAGATAAGATAAGGCACTAAGATAAGCAAATGAGTTGCAAAAATAGCAATTGCTGGAGAAACGTAGCAGGTTTGACAACATCTGTGGGGAGAGATAAACAGACAATAGGTGCAGGAGTAGGCCATTCTGCCCTTCGAGCCTGCACCACCATTCAATATCATCATGGCTGATCATTCCTAATCAGTATCCGCTCCCTGCCTTATCTCCATAACCCTTGGTTCCACAATCCCTGAGAGCTCTATCCAACTCTTTCTTAAATGAATCCAGAGACTGGGCCTCCACTGCCCTCTGGGGCAGAGCATTCCACACAGCCACCACTCTCTGGGTGAAGAAGTTTCTCCCCATCTCTGTCCTAAATGGTCTACCCCGTATTTTTAAGCTGTGTCCTCTGGTTCGGCACTCGCCCACCAGCGGGAACATGTTTCCTGCCTCCAGAGTGTCCAATCCTTTCATAATCTTAAATGTCTCAATCAGATCCCCTCTCAGTCAACCCAACTATAAATGTTGGGTTCACACTTTACTGAAGTCATGAAGGGACACATTCTCCAGAGAGGTCTGCTGTTATGAAAGTACATCTGATCGTTCCCTCCCAAAACATGATCGAGTTGCGATAAGACCGTCAGAAGTAGGGGCAGGAGTAGGCCGTCTGGCCCCTTGAGCCTGTTCCAGCAGTCAATAAGATCATGGCTGATCGTTTTATGGACTCAGCTCCTCTCTCCCGCCCGCTCACCCTACTCCTTCATTCCTTTACTGTTCCAAAATCTATCTAAAAACATCCAATGGGGTAGCCTCAAATACTTCCCTGGGCAGGGAATTCCACAGATTCACAGCCCTTTGGATGAAGAATTTCCTCCTGAACTCAGTCCCAAATCATCTCCCCCCCCCCTCCATGCCCCCTAGTTCTGGTTAGACCCACCAGTGAAACCTGCCTCCCTGGTTCTATTCCCTTCATCATTCCATATGTTTCTCTAAGATTCCCCCTCACTCCCGCTTCGAAATTCCCATGCGTACAGTCCCAGTCTGTTCAATCCCTCCTCAACTCCGGAATCGACCTAATGAACCTCCTCTGCGCCCCCTCCAGTGCCAGGACATCCTTTCTCAAGTAAGGAGACCAAAGCTGTACACAATACTCCCAGGTGGGGCCTCCCCAGCACCCTATACAGCTGCAGCATAACCTCCCCCGTTCATCAACTCCATCCAGGCAAAAGTGAGGACTGCAGGTGCTGGAAACCAGAGTCTGGAGCAGAGTGTTGCTAGGGGAGTACAGGAGGGTAGGGACCTCAGGGATCACTGGCCAGGCGAGTGGAAACCGGGCTATTCGAAAGGATTATAGGATCCAGGGTTTATAACTACAGGATTCCCCACAATCGGAAAGCTCCTAAGAAACCTTTCGTTAGCTGAAATGGCGTAAAGCGAAGAAGCATAAATTTATGATTAGATTATATTCCCTACAGTATGGAAACAGGCCCTTCGGCCCAACAAGTCCAAACTGACCCTCCAAAAAGCACGGCAGGTCAGGCAGCATCCGAGGAGCAGGAGAATCGGGCAAACACCCTTCAGGAAGGATGAAGGGCCGTTACCCGAAACGTCGATTTTCCTGCTCCTCGGATGCTGCCTGACCTGCTGTGCTTTTCCAGCACCGCCCTAATTTAAACTCCATCCCTCTCGCAATGAAGGGCACTATTCCATTTGCCTTCTTAATGACCTGCTGCACCTGCAAACCAACTTTCTGTGATTCATGCCCAAGGACTCTCAGCTCCCTCTGCACGGCGGCACCCTGGAATCTGTCACCATTGAAATCATCGTTCATCGACGACAGCGGGCCCAGCCTTGCTGCGATTTCTCAAAGCAGATTCACTCCTCATGTTCTCAACTCCAGCAAGAGTTTGTCAGTTCTGTCAAAATTAAATTTGACCTCTTTGTCGTTTTAGTTTGAATTTGTCAATCTTGGCTCTCTTTCCGGTTAGGAGGAGGAGTTTGTGTGTGCTGTGACATTGGGGGTTTTTTTTTGTACTGGATTATTTTCAGTTAAGGGACCTCTCCATTTGAGGATTGACCTGTAAATTTCTACGAGTAAAAAATGAGGTCTGCAGATGCTGGAGATCACAGCTGCAAATGTGTTGCTGGTCAAAGCACAGCAGGCCAGGCAGCATCTCAGGAATAGAGAATTCGACGTTTCGAGCATAAGCCCTTCATCAGGAATAAGAGAGAGAGAGCCAAGCAGGCTAAGATAAAAGGTAGGGAGGAGGGACTAGGGGGAGGGGCGATGGAGGTGGGATAGGTGGAAGGAGGTCAAGGTGAGGGTGATAGGTCGGAGTGGGGTGGGGGCGGAGAGGTCAGGAAGAGGATTGCAGGTTAGGAGGTCGGTGCTGAGTTCGAGGGAATCAACTGAGACAAGGTGGGGGGAGGGGAAATGAGGAAACTGGAGAAATCTGAATTCATACCTTGTGGTTGGAGGGTTCCCAGGCAGAAGATGAGGCGCTCCTCCTCCAGCCGTCGTGTAGTTGTGTTCTGCCGGTGGAGGAGTCCAAGGACCTGCATGTCCTCGGTGGAGTGGGAGGGGGAGTTAAAGTGTTGAGCCACGGGGTGGTTGGGCGAGTTTCCTTGACTAGTTTCCGAACCCTTCGGTGATATGTCCTGCTACCTCAATATTTTCAGTCATAGTCACAGAGACGTACAGCACGGACACAGACCCTTCGGCCCAACCCGTCCATGCTGACCAGATATTCCAACCCAATCTAGTCCCACCTGCCAGCACCCGGCCCATATCCCTCTAAGCCGTTCCTATTCATATACCCATCCAGATGCCTCTTAAATGTTGTAACTGTACCAGCCTCCACCACTTCCTCTGGCAGCTCATTCCTCTGTGTGAAAAAGTTACCCCTTAGGTCTCTTTTATATCTTTCCCCTCTCACCCTAAACCTATGCCCCTCTAGTTCTGGACTCCCCCACCCCAGGGAATACACGTTTACCCTATCCATGCCCCTCATAATTTTGTAAACCTCTATAAGGTCACCCCTCAGCCTCTGACGCTCCAGGGAAAACAGCCCCAGCCTGTTCAGCCTCTCCCTGTAGCTCAGACCCTCCAACCCTGGCACCATCCTTGTAAATCTTTTCTGAACCCTTTCAAGTTTCACAACATCTTTCTCATAGGAAGGAGACCAGAATTGCACGCAATATTCCAACAGTGGCCTAACCAATGTCCTGTACAGCCGCAACATGACCTCCCAACTCCTGTACTCAATACTCTGACCAATAAAGGAAAGCATACCAAACGCCTTCTTCACTATCCTATCTACCTGCGACTCCACTATCAAGGAGCTATGAACCTGCACTCCAAGGTCTCTTTGTTCAGCAACACTCCCCAGGACCTTACCATTAAGTGTATCAGTCCTGCATAGAGTCATAGAGACGTACAGCATTCACCATAACCTCAGACAAAGCGGGAATTGAACCCACGCAGTTGGCTTCATTCTGAAAGCAGCTGGGAAACACTTATCCTTTGTGTATTTTCTTAGAAGAATCGGCCTCAACGGTGCAGCTCTGAGGGGAGTACAGGAGGGTAGGGACCTCAGGGATCACTGGCCAGGCGAGTGGAAACCGGGCTATTCGAAAGGCTTATAGGATCCAGGGTTTATAACTACAGGATTCCCCACAATCGGGAAGCTCCTAAGAAACCTTTCGTAAGCTGAAATGACGTAAAGCGAAGAAGCATAAATTTATGATTAGATTAGATTCCCTACAGTATGGAAACAGGCCCTTCGGCCCAACAAGTCCACACTGACCCTCCAAAGAGTAACCCACCCAAACCCATTCCCCCTACCCTATATTTACCCCTGACTAACACACCTAACACTACGGGCAATTTAGCACGGCCAATCCACCCTAACCTGCACATCCCTGGGCACTATGGGACAATTTAGCATGGCCAATCCACCCTAACCTGCACATCCCTGGGCACTATGGGACAATTTAGCATGGCCAATCCACCCTAACCAGCACATCCCTGGGCACTATGGGACAATTTAGCATGGCCAATCCACCCTAACCTGCACATCCCTGGGCACTATGGGACAATTTAGCACGGCCAATCCACCCGAACCTGCACATCCCTGGGCACTATGGGACAATTTAGCATGGCCAATCCACCCTAACCTGCACATCCCTGGGCACTATGGGACAATTTAGCACGGCCAATCCACCCTAACCTGCACATCCCTGGGCACTATGGGACAATTTAGCACGGCCAATCCACCCTAACCTACACATCCCTGGGCACTATGGGATAATTTAGCACGGCCAATCCACCCTAACCTGCACATCCCTGGGCACTATGGGACAATTTAGCACGGCCAATCCACCCTAACCTGCACATCCCTGGGCACTATGGGACAATTTAGCACGGCCAATCCACCCTAACCTGCACATCTTTGGACTGTGGGAGGAAACCGGAGCACCCAGAGGAAACCCACGCAGACACAGGGAGAATGTGTAAACTCCACATGGACAGTCACCCAAATTGGGAATCGAACCCAGAACCCTGGTGCTGTGAGGCAGCAGCGCTAACCACTGAGCCACCGTGCCGCAAATACGGGGAAGAATTCCATCTTTTCTCGGAACAGCGAACATCGTCTTTGTTTTTCTTTCGGTTAGAAAAAACAGGTACTTTCATAATACGTTGGTCTTTCATAAAAAGCAAAGTGGCGTAACGCGAGCTTTCTAAAAGCCGGGGATACCTGTCGAGGGTGAGGACGGGACGCTCCATCTCCACAGGTCATTGGTCTGACCACATTTCAGCTGCTCGGGGGTTCGCACCCCAGCCTCACAGGGACCTGGGCGGGAGGGGGAGGTCTGGGCTTTGTGGGATCACTACACCCGCTGACATTCCGAGCTCGAGAGAGTGCAGCGCTGGAAAATCGCAGCAGGTCAGCCAGCGCCCGAGGAGCAGGAGGATTCGACGTTCCGGGCATAAGGCCTGCATCAGGATGAGAATCCGGGCTTAGGTAGCCCAGATCCCCCATCAACCCCCTGGTCCCGTCACTGGGCTCACGTTAGTGCATGTGGTCTGATTAACCGGGTGGCAGGGGCAAAGAATCTGTGAGTTTATTCAAACGCGGAATTGAATATTTTGCGGGGACTAACAGAAAGGTGATTATATCACAAGAAAACAAAAGACTTATAAGCAGTCGAATCAATACTGTCCATTATTCTAACACAGGCTGGGGCTGTTTTCCCTGGAGCGTCGGAGGCTGAGGGGTGACCTTATAGAGGTTTACAAAATTATGAGGGGCACAGATAGGGTAAATAGACAAAGTCTTTTCCCTGGGGTGGGGGTGTCCAGAACTAGAGGGCATAGGTTTAGGGTGAGAGGGGAAAGATATAAAAGGGAACTAAGGAGTAACTTTTTCACGCAGAGGGTGGTACGTGTATGGAATGAGCTGCCAGAGGAAGTGGTGGAGGCTGGTACAATTACAACATTTAAGAGGCATTTGGATGGGTATATGAATAGGAAGGGTTTGGAGGGATATGGGCCGGGTGCTGGCAGGTGGGACTAGATCGGGTTGGGATATCTGGTCAGCATGGACGGGTTGGGCCGAAGGGTCTGTGTCTGTGCTGTATAACTGCGTCAAAAGTGCTTGTTGCTATGGAGCTGTACGATTCTATGATTCTAATCTTCCCCTGTATCTAAAAGATCTCATTCCTGCTATCATTCTAGTGAATCCCCTTTGGACTCCCCTAACCTGAGAAAAAAATACCTTGACTATAAGGTTGCCCCTTATCTTCCAATGCTCCGGGGAAAACAGCCCCAGCCTGTTCAACCTCTCCCTATAGCTCAAACCATCCAACCCCGGCAATATCCTCGTAAATTGTTTCTGAACTCTCTCAAGTTTCAGAACATCCCTCCTACCGCAGGGAGACCGAATTGAACACTGAATTCCAAAAGTGGCCTAACTAATGTCCTGTACAGTCACAACATGGCCTCCCAACTCCTATAGGGTCAAAAAGTGTGGTGCTGGAAAAGCACAGCTCTTCAGGCAGTGTCCGAGGAGCAGGAGAAGTAACATTTTGGACATAGGCCCTTCATCAGTCCTCATTTACTCTTTCCAACTCTTATACCCAATGTGCTGACCAAGAAGGGCAAGTGTACGAAACGCCTCCTTCACCATCCTGTCCACTGCGACTCTACTTTCAAGGGACGATGAACCTGCACTCCAAGGTATCTTTGTTCTTAGGGAGATTGGGCTTATCCTCCACGGAGGAGAATAAGAGGTGATCAATATTACGAAAAAGGGAAGGCGTTCGAATGAGAGGAGAATGTGGGGAGCATTCCAGAGATTCATAAAGAGCTTCACTCAAGAAATGTTGTCCAGGCCGGGGCGACCCTCGTTCACATGACACCAACTGGGAAGGAATTCCTGTATGAGGGACCACAATTCTACAAGAACACCCATTAGGAAGAGGAGGTGTGGAATAAGAACTGGAAGAAGGAACACTAGGTAGCTCAAGTTCAAAGATAAATGCCATCTCCCAGAAACGCCAAACGTGTGGTCAGAGGTGGGGGACATCAGCCACACACACACGCATACACATACACATACACACACACACACGCATACACACACACACACAGCCCGTGAGCAGCGACATGGGAAGCTCCAACGAGGTCAATCAGCTGATGACAATTTGTAACAAAGAACAAAGAAAATTTACAGCCCAGGAACAGGCCCTTCAGCCCTCTAAGCCTGAGCTGACCCAAATCCTCTGTCTAAACCTGTCGGCCAATTCCTAAGCATCTGTATCGCTTTGCTCCCAACCTACTCATGCATTTATCCAAACGAATCTTAAATGAATCTTGCGAGGTTTGTGAAGGTTTGTAGCTCAGGTTGAGGTTTAGGGTGTAGGTTTGCTCACTGAGCTGTAGGTTTGAGATCCAGATGTTTCATTACCTGGCTAGGTAACATCATCAGTGGTGACCTCCAAGTGAAGCGAAGCTGTTGTCCCCTGCTTTCTATTTATATCTTTCTCCAGGATGGGGTTCCTGGGATTTGTGGTGATGTCATTTCCTGTTCGTTTTCTGAGGGGTTGATAGATGGCATCTAGATCTATGTGTTTGTTTATGGTGTTGTGGTTGGAGTGCCAGGCCTCTAGGAATTCTCTGGCATGTCTTTGCTTAGCCTGTCCCAGGATAGATGTGTTGTCCCAGTCAAAAAGATGATTTTTTTTCATCAGTGTGTAGGGCTATGAGGGAGAGAGGGTCATGTCTTTTTGTGGCTAGCTGGTGTTCATGTATCCTGGTGGCTAACTTTCTACCCGTTTGTCCTATGTAGTGTTTGCGGCAGTCCTTGCATGGAATTTTGTAGACTCTCCCTCCCTCATAGCCCTACACACTGATGCAAAAACCCACCATTTTGACTGGGACAACACATCTATCCTGGGACAGGCTCAGCAAAGACATGCCAGAGAATTCCTAGAGGCCTGGCACTCCAACCACAATGCCATAAACAAGCACATAGATCTAGATACCATCTATCAACCCCTCAGAAAACGAACAGGAAATGACATCACCACAAATCCCAGGAACCCCATCCAGGAGAAAGATATAAATAGAAAGCAGGGGACAACAGCTTCGCTTCACTTGGAGGTTGCCACTGATGATGTTACCTAGCCAGGTAATGGAACATCTGGATATCAAACCTACAGCTCAGCGAGCAAATCTACATCTTAAATGAATCTACCATTCCTGCCTCTCCCACCTCTGCTGGCAACGCATTCCAAACGCCCACCACCCTCTGTGTGAAGTACTTGCCGCGTGTATCCCCCCTTAAACTTTCACCTTGAAAGCATGACCTGTCGTTACTGAATCCTTCACCCTGGGAAAAAAACTTGTCTCTATCCACCCTGTCTATACCCTTCGTGATTTTGTAAATCTCAATCAGGTCCCCCCTCAATCTCCTTTTTTCTAGTGAAAACAAACCTAACCTACTCAACCTCTCTTTATAGCTAGCCAGGCAACATCCTCATAAACCTTCCCTGCATCCTCTCCAAAGCGTCCACATCCTTTTGGTAATGAGGTGAACAGAACTGTACACAGTATTCTAAATGCAGCCGAACCAAAGTCTTGTACAATGTTAACATGACTTGCCAGCTCTTATACTCAATACCCCGTCCAATGAAGACAAGCATACCATATGCCTCCTTGACCACTCTATCCACCTGTGCAGCAACCTTCAGGGTACAATGGACCTGCACTCCCAGATCTCTCTGCCCAGCAACTTTTCCCAAGACTCTTCCGTTCATTGTATAATTCGCCCTAGAATTAGTCTTGCCTAAACACATCACCTCACATTTGTCTGGATTGAAATCCATCTGCCACTTTTCTGCCCAACTCTGCGGTCTATCTACATCCTCCTGTACTCTCTGACAGTCCCTTATGCTTTCTGCATTACAGCAAGTACGCCCCGTCCTCGGGGCTATGGACGATTTCAAACCCATTGAGAAATGAGAAGATGCATAGTCTGACTGAAGACCTCAAGGTTAGGGAATTAACAAAGACACACTAGTCAGGTTCAGATTTTAATAAATTAACATGTTTCTTCATTGCAGTTTTCCACAGTTAAGACAACGCCCGAACACTTGCCTTACGTACCTGGATTAAAAACAATTATGAAATGAGTTCCCGTCTATGCAAGTGGAATTTAATTCGAATTATAAAAATATCCCTGTCACATTTCTCCAAAGGACACAGTTTCGTCTTTATACAGTTAGTCAGATCCCTGCTTTTTAAAAATCTTTTGAATGAGTTCTCTTTTCCTGTACAGAGTGTGTGTGTGCAGATGGATAACAAACCATACAAATGTACACTCAGTATAACTTGTCACTGTGCAGTCTGAGGCATGCAGTTTTAATATTAATGATCAGTCCTGAAACAAAATATGCACGGTCGCTGTATCCCAGTCCGTCCGGTGACCCAGCCTTCCTTACACTGTCGCCATGTCCTGCTGTCTCAGGAAAGCAGCCATCTTCAAAGACCCCTCCCACCCCAGTCAAACTCTCTTCCATCTTCTAGAACATACAAACACGCACCAACAGATTCAAGAACAGCTTCTTCTCCGCTGCTCTCAGACTCGCACGTTTGGAGTTGATCTCTCTCTGTGACTCTAACTCGATATTCATTCTGATCTGTACTCATGCAGAACAATACTTTCCCCCCGCATGTCAGTACAATAAATCGAATCAAATCAAGATTACTTGCAGTCTTTCGGGGTTGTAAGGCAATCTCAGCCCGATTTCGGCTCAACTTTTACCACGACAGAACGTGGCCAAGTTGGGAAGACCGTCTCATACAGGGAACTCACCACATCAGATTCGACAAAGATAGTTCACTGTAATCATTATAATGTGGAGGAGCTGGTGTTGGACTGGGGTGGACAAAGTTAGAAATCACGCCACGCCAGGTTATAGTCCAACAGGTTTATTTGGAAGCACTAGCTTTTGGAGCAACGCTCCTTCGTCAGGTGGTAGTGGGGCAGGATCATAAGGCACAGAATTTACAGCAAATGATCATAGTGTCCTGCAATTAGACCAATATATTGAACAAACCTAGATTGTTGTTAAGTCTTTCACCTTTTAGAATGGGCGGCAGATTTTGGTTCATTAATATGCAAATCCCAGAACTTTTTAAAAGTCACATTCTCGAGATAATGTAAGGTTTTATAAAAAAAAGTGACATCTCAGCTCAGACAATGTATTAAAGGTGTGAGGTTAGAGTCTGTCTCTATCCCAGTCTTGAGTCCGACTGGTTCTATTTCCAAACTAGGAATTTATAAAATGTTACATGGATTGACTGTCTGCAGGATGTGTGCTTTTTGAGAAAAAAAATAGAATGTATTTGCAAATGCAAATTCACCCCATAGACTTGTGTGTGTGGGTGTGCGCGTGTGGGCGTGGGTGTGGGTGTGGGTGTGTGTGTATGCGCGCGCGTGTGTGGGTGTGTGCGTACGTGTGTGTGTGCGCGCGTGTGGGTGTGTGCGCGCGCATGTGGGTGTGTGTGTGGGTGTGGGTGTGTGCGCGCGCGCGTGTGTGTGCGGGTGTGCGTGTGTGTATGTGAGGGTGTGTATTTGTGTGTGCGTGTGTTGTGTGCATGTGTGTATGTGTGGGTGTGCGTGTGTTGCGTGCGTGTGTGTATTTGTGGGTGTGCGTGTGTGCGCATGTGAGGGGTGGGGGGGTAGAGAGAGAGAGAGCATGTGTGTGCATGAGAGTTTTTTTAATATAAAATCTTAAGTTATCTTCAGAATGTGACTGGAAAGTAGTTCAGGGATTTACATATTAATGAACCGAAATCTGCCACCCAGTCTAAAAGATGAAAGACTTAACAAACCAGGTTTGCTCAATATATCATTTCAGTTGCATCTCACTGTAAACTTTTCCTAGAAATTCTGTCTATGATCTTATTCTTCACAACCACCTGATGAAGGAGCGACGCTCCGAAAGCTAGTGCTTCCAATTAAACCTGTTGGACTATAACCTGGTGTTGTGTGGTTTTTACTTTAGCAATTATATTCTTTGCCTGTCCTTCTCACCAAAGTGATTTGGTCTTGACTGTATTAAACTAGGACCCACACACACACCAGGGATGATGCGATGTAACGTTTTACAAGGATGGTCACAGAGAGATTAGAGCTCTCGGGAGAAACTGAGGTTCAGTATGTACCATCTCTGCCTCAAGTCCTGTACCTGATATCCCGGAAGGAGGTGATAGCCTAGTGGTATTGTTGTTGGACTGTTAACCCAGCTCACGTTCTGGAGAGCTCGGTTCAAATCCCACCACGGCAGATGGAGCAATTTGAATTCAGCTTCAAGGGTTAAAAAAAAATGGAATTAAGAATCTAATGGTGAGTATTGTTGGAGGGAAAATCTACCTGGCCTTGAGGGGAAGGAGACTGCCATCTTTACCTGGTCTGGCCTACATGTGACTCCAGACCTGCACCCAATGGAGTTGACTCTCACCTGGGCAATAAACACTGGCCTAGTCAGTGACCCCGCCCCACCACATCTTGCAAATGAATGATTTTCAAAAAAAGGAAAGTGTCTCTATTAAACAGTTTGCAAACTGATTTGTAAATCCTCCCAGGAGGGAACAGCAGGATATTGGAAACATGATTCAACGGGCTTGGGAGTCTCGATCATCACTGTCCACAGCTACTGCATGCTAATAGAAAGTGCACGTTGCCACAGGAGCTGGGAGACTCCAGCACGGTGGCTCAGTGGTTAGCACTGCTGCCTCACAGCACCAGGCACCCAAGTTTGCACGTTCTCCCCGTGTCTGTGTGGGTTTCTTCCGGGAGCTCCGGTTTCCTCCCACTACCCAGGGATGTGCAGGTTAGGGTGGATTGGCTGCGCTGAATTGTCCCATAGTGCCCAGGGATGTGCAGGTTAGGGTGGATTGGCCGTGCTAAATTGTCCCATAGTGCCCAGGGATGTGCAGGTTAGGGTGGATTGGCCGTGCTAAATTGTCCCATAGTGCCCAGGGATGTGCGGGTTAGGGTGGATTGGCCGTGCTAAATTGTCCCATAGTGCCCAGGGGTGTGCAGGTTAGGGTGGATTGGCCGTGCTAAATTGTCCCATCGTGTTCAGGTTGGGTGGGTTAGCCATGGGAAACACAGGGAGTGTGGGTGTGGGCCTGACGTGAGTTGCCGTGTGGTAAACAGCGCCGTGTGTGTGTTGTAGAGAGAGAGAGAGAGAGAACCCCAGGACTTTGATCCATAGTCCAGTACCACACAAGCACAACTCGAGTCAAATGGCCTCGGGTTTCTGTGATTCTGGGTCAATCACAAGATGGAGGCGGGACTGGGACGCGGAGGCGTTAGTGATCCATGATAAAAGCCGGAGGTGAAGTCTGACCAGGTCAGAGAAATGTGGAATTCACTCCCACAGTCCGGGAAGATAGAGACGCCAGGCCCTTGCTTAGAACAGAAATTGCTGGAAAAAGCTCAGCAGGTCTGGCAGCATCTGTGGAGAGAAATCAGGCTCAACGTTTCAGTCCGGTGTCCCTTCCTCAGAACCTCACTTGACCTGAGCTCTGCTTTCTCTCTGCAGATGCTGCCAGACCTGCTGAGCTTTTCCAGCAATTCCTGCTTTTCATTTCACTTTAGACTTGCTTAAAATCCCTGTCCGATCTTGAATCCTCCCAGTTCTGATCAAAGGATACCCTTAATTCTGCTTCCTTCTCACTAAAGATGTCGACATGCCCACTGAGATCTTGCAAAGTCATTGTGTGGTTTATTTTTATTTCCAAATTTCTTGAACTTTGATTTCTAAAGAGAATTAAAACGTGTGTTCCTTCCTATGAAGTTTCTTTCTCGGTCTTTTGTAGAAATGCCTGACTAAACCAAATCTCCCACCAACCGCTGACATGAAGACGCCATCTTGAATCACCGTGTGGTAACGGGTGCTGTGTGCGTGTGAGAGGGAAAGAGAGAGAGAAAAGGAACTTTAACCCACGATCCATTGCCAAACACAAAACCGGAACGAGAATCAGAACACCCGTATTAACGTGACTGTACGGAAATAAATAGGACGACTTGCATTTGTATAGTGCCTTTCACATACGCAAAAACACAACCAGAAGTTGCTGCTGGGGGGAGCACCATCCCGCAAAACAAAAATGCATTTTCGTTTTGCATTCAAACCAAAAACATTTTGTTTCCTCCACCCCCAGTTCTAACTCTTCACCATCCTGTATCTTATCAAAATTCACATTCTCCGAGGGTTCAACACTTTGAGACGTCAAGAATAGTTGCCCCTTTTAATTAAGCTCTACGCTTTTATGGAGCAGACCATTCCGAGTGAAATCTCTTCTTTTATGTGTCTGTACATAATCCTCACTTATGCCTGCTCTGTAAGACTCCCTCTAACTTCCAAAGTTGTGGGAGTAAAGGACTTGGGTAGGCCTTGTGAAAGGATGGCTGATAACTCTCGTAAGCATCAGGACACACGCAAGAATGCCAAACGTCAAAGTGAGCAACAATATATACCGAATGAGAAAAGGGAGCTGATTGGTTGAGTAAGTCAACTCTGATTGGTTGAGGATTCTGGATCAGTGGTGCTGGAAGAGCACAGCAGTTCAGGCAGCATCCCATCTGATTGGTTGAGGCTTTGTTGCTCAAGTTTTGAAAGTTGGGGTTGGGGGGGCGAGGGGGAGTGGAGAATACAGATCGGGTCCAGTTTTGGTTTGCACAGTTGGACAGGAAGGTGTGGAAAGCTTTAATCTAGCTGGTATCCTACAGGGGAGATGCCTCCTCACCGTGATAACCAGAACAGCGTTCCGAAAACTTGTGATTCCAAATAAACCCATTGACCTATAACCTGGTGTCATTTTGACTTTATCCGTCCACTCCAACATTGGCACCTCCACATCATAATCACTACGCGGGAGGCTAGTGGTCCTTATCACCTGACTGTTAATTGAGAGAATCAGGTAACGTTCCGAAGACCCGGGTTCAAATCCCGTCACGGAATTCAATAAAGAGTCCGGAATCTAATGATGACCGTGAACCCATTGTTGGGAAAACCCCATCTGGTTCACTAATGTCCTTCAGGGATGGAAACTGCCATCCTTACCTGGTCTGGCCTACGCCTGACTGAAATGTTGAGCCTGATTTCTCTCCCCAAATGGTACCAGACCTGACTCTAGACCCACAGCCAATGGGATTGGCTCTTAACTGCCCTGGCGGGGGGGCGATTAGGGATGGGGCACTAAAGCCTAGGCCCAGCCAGTGATGCCCCAGGATAAATAGAAGCCTCCTGCTGTGCTAAGGGACTTTAGATCGCTCAGGGAGAGGTGGCCAGCAACTTCAGAAAAGAAAATGCAGCCAGGTGACCAAAGTGGGATCTTTCCGAGATTATGGAGGGGCTGGATAAGGTTGTTTTGGCCACTTGTGGGAGATACCAAAACAAGGGCTCATACATGTGAGGTGGTCACAACGCTTCAAGGACACGTGTACAGATGAGGCCTGTTTTCCCTAGAATGGAGAAGGGTCAGGGTGATCTGATTGAATTCTTCCTGTTAATGTATTGAAGAGAGCAGCATAAATTTACAACATCCACTGATGGAGGGTTCTAGAATTAGGGCCAGACCGTTCATAGAATCCCCGACAGTGTGGAAGCAGGCCAATCGGCCCATCGAGTGCAAACCGACGCTCTGAGGAGTGCCTCACTCAGACCCTGTAACCCCGCATTTCCCATGGCTAACCCACCTTAACCTGCACGTCCCTGGACACTACGGGACAATTCAGCGTGGCCAGTCCACCCTAACCTGCAAGTCTTTGGACTGTGGGAGGGGACCGGAGCACCCGGAGGGAGGCCTGCTCTCCCACGGTAGGGGAGGAGTGTGCAAACTCCCCACAGACAGTGGCCTGAGGGTGGAATTGAACCTGGGTTGAGCAGCTTCTTTCTACACTGCAGAGATTCTACGAGGAGACCAGTCCGCCATTCAATATGCTCGTGGCTGACCATCCAGCTCAGTCCCCTATTCCCGCTTTCTCCTCTCCCCCCACCCCTCCACCCCACCCCCAATACCCTTTGATCCTGAGAACCACATCCACCTCCTTCTCGGAAACGGTCAACGCTTTCTGGCCTCACCCTAGAAATGTCGCCACGCTCTGGGTGACCGGCTCCTGGACACCCTGAACCTGAGGACAGCGGGCAGACCCTAGCCTGCGTGGGTAAGTGGGCCGCATCCAAGGCCTGGCCGGCAAATTGTCTCCGCGCAGCCCTGCCAACTCCCCGTGGAGCCCGGCGTCCCCATCCTGACGGATTCAAGATGGCTGCCTTTGACCGCGCGACACCTTTGACCTGAGCACTCCACCCACCGTGGTAACCCTGAAGAGTGAAGCGTTAGATCAGGACGCAGGCCGGGAATTGGCATGGCCGCCCTCCCCCGGGGGGGCATTGTGGGATTGGCAGCGAGGAGGGATGGCGGCGTTTAGGGAGATTTCTCTCGGCCCGGTGCCAACGACCAGGCGAGATGTTTCCCTCGGTCAACAGGGAGCCGCCCATGCCTCTCCCCACCCACCCCCTCCTCAGAAATGTTTCCGTGGCGTCTGTAGGCTTTTGACAGTGGGAGTCAACGGGAACAGTTTGGCATCGAGAAGATCCTTGTACTGCAGTTCAGGCATGATCATCCGTAAACATTTCTCCCTGGTGCTGTTCTCCAGATTCGGGTTCAGGTTATAGCCCATGATCTGTGCCCGGCCATACTGGAAGGGCTTGATGTTCTTGTCCTCAATTTGGCTGGCGTCCACTGGCCTGCTTCCCTGGAGGCACAGGTCCATCAGCCTCCTGCGCTTTTCCCTCAGGATCAGGACGTCGCTCCTCATCCTCTGTAGGCCGTAGTCCTCCACCTTCTGCCAGAAGGTGCGGTTGAAGTGGAGATAAAGCTTCCAATCCAACGCGTTCCAGGCCTTCACCCGTCGGGTTGCGTCCTCCGACAGCTGCCTCACCGTGACGTTGCTGCGGAAGTTCAGCTTGAAGGACACGACGTCGTCGAACTCCCAGCACAGGGCGTCCTTGAGCAGGATCATGGACTCATCGAAGTACTCGGAGAGCAGGATGAGGTGGAAGGTCGCCCCGATCTCCTTCAGGACCAGCTCCACGTAGTCGGCCGTGTCGTTGGCGTTGGGGTCGAAGCCAAAATCGAACCACATCAGGTTGCGGGCGTACTGGTTGCCCCGCTCCCGGGCAGAGTAATACCTCCACGGGTCGCTGAGGAACTGCTCCAGCGACTCCACCTTCTTAAAGGCCGAGCTGGTGCCCTTGTAGTAGGTGAAGGACGATTCGGCCAGGGTCACCGGGTTCCGCAAGATGGAGAAGTACATGGTCCCCTTGGCCATCACTTTCTCAACCTATGGAGGCCACAAACGGACAAGGGTCAAGGGTTTGGCGAGGCTGCACGAAACGTTCACAAGGATGTTGCTGGGAACGCAGGGCCTGAGCTACCGGGAGAGGACGCACAGGAACGTCGGAGGCTGAGGGGTGACCTTATCGTAAAATCCCTGCAGTGTCGGAAGAAGAGCATCAGGTCCATGTTAACACGGACAACCCACTCTAACCTGCACATCCCTGGGCACTATGGAACAATTTAGCACGGCCAATCCACCCTAACCTGCACATCCCTGGGCACTATAGGACACGGCCAATCCAGCCTAACCTGCACATCCCTGGGCACTATGGGACAATTTAGCACGGCCAATCCACCCTAACCTGCACATCCCTGGACACCGTGGGACAATTTAGCACGGCCAACCCACACTAACCTGCACATCCCTGGACACTATGGGACAATTTAGCACGGCCAATCCACCCTAACCTGCACATCCCTGGGCACTATGGGACAATTTAGCGCGGCCAATCCACCCTAACCTGCACATCCCTGGGCACTATGGGACAATTTAGCACGGCCAATCCACCCTAACCTGCACATCCCTGGGCACTATGGGACAATTTAGCACGGCCAATCCACCCTAACCTGCACATCCCTGGGCACTATGGGACAATTTAGCACGGCCAATCCACCCTAATCTGCACATCCCTGGGCACTATGGGACAATTTAGCATGGCCAATCCACCCTAACCTGCACATCCCTGGGCACTATGGGACAATTTAGCATGGCCAATCCACCCCAACCTGCACATCCCTGGGCACGGTGGGACAATTTAGCACGGTCAATCCACCCTAACCTGCACATCCCTGGGCACTATGGGACAATTTAGCACGGCCAATCCACCCTAACCTGCACATCCCTGGGCACTATGGGACAATTTAGCACGGCCAATCCACCCTAACCTGCACATCCCTGGGCACTATGGGACAATTTAGCACGGCCAATCCACACCAACCTGCACATCCCTGGGCACTATGGGACAATTTAGCACGGCCAATCCACCCTAACCTGCACATCCCTGGACACTATGGGACAATTTAGCACGGCCAATCCACCCTTACCTGCACATGCCTGGGCACTATGGGACAATTTAGCACGGCCAATCCACCTTAACCTGCACATCCCTGGGCACTATGGGACAATTTAGCATGGCAAATCTACCCTAACCTGCACATCCCTGGGCACTATGGGACAATTTAGCACGCCCAATCCACCTTAACCTGCACATCCCTGGACACTATGGGACAATTTAGCATGGCAAATCCACCCTAACCTGCACATCCCTGGGCACTATGGGACAATTTAGCACGGTCAATCCACCCTAACCTGCACATCCCTGGGCACTATGGGACAATTCAGCACGGTCAATCCACCCTAACCTACACATCCCTGGGCACTATGGGACAGTGTAGTATGGCCAATCCACCCTAACCTACACATCTCTGGGCACTATGGGACAATTTAGCACGGTCAATCCACCCTAACCTGCACATCCCTGGGCACTATGGGACAATTTAGCACGGCCAATCCACCCTAACCTGCACATCCCTGGGCACTATGGGACAATTTAGCACGGCCAATCCACCCTAACCTGCACATCCCTGGGCACTATGGGACAGTGCAGCATGGCCAGTCCACCCTAACCTGCACATCCCTGGACACTATGGGACAATTTAGCACGGCCAATCCACCCTAACCTGCACATCCCTGGGCACTATGGGACAATTTAGCACGGCCAATCCACCCTAACCTGCACATCCCTGGGCACGGTGGGACAATTTAGCACGGTCAATCCACCCTAACCTGCACATCCCTGGGCACTATGGGACAATTTAGCACGGTCAATCCACCCTAACCTGCACATCCCTGGGCACTATGGGACAATTTAGCACGGCCAATCCACCCTAACCTGCACATCCCTGGGCACTATGGGACAATTTAGCACGGCCAATCCACCCTAACCTGCACATCCCTGGGCACTATGGGACAATTTAGCACGGCCAATCCACCCTAACCTGCACATCCCTGGGCAATATGGGACAATTTAGCACGGCCAATCCACCCTAACCTGCACATCCCTGGGCACTATGGGACAATTTAGCATGGCCAATCCACCCTAACCTGCATATCCCTGGACACTATGGGACAATTTAGCACGGCCAATCCACCTTAACCTGCACATCCCTGGGCACTATGGGACAATTTAGCACGGCCAATCCACCTTAACCTGCACATCCCTGGGCACTGTGGGACAATTTAGCACGGCCAATCCACCCTAACCTGCACATCTTTGGACTGTGGGATGGAACTGGAGGAAAGCCACGGGGACTGTAAACGTGCAGGTTAGGTGAATTGGCCGTGCTCAAATGCCCGTAGTAGGGGAATGGGTCTGGGTGGGTTGCGCTTCGGCGGGTCGGTGTGGACTTGTTGGGCCGAAGGCCTGTTTCCACACTGTCAGTGATCTAAGAATGTGCACGCTCCACACGGACATTCTCCCAAGGGTGGGAGCTTACCCAGTGCCGTGAGGCAGCAGCGCTAACCACTGAGCCGCCATCTTGATTCCTCTTAAAAATGGAATCCAGGTTCCATCGTGCCGGGATTTGGAGCTGGGGGGCGTCCAGCAGTAACACCACCACGCCGCTATTATTGCCACCTACCTGTGGTCGGAAGAACCTCATGTGGTTGCATATGATGTGGTATTCCTGCAGCTTTGTGGGACTGTAGTATTTAATCTTCCTGGTACTGAACAGGAAGGGGTAGCCAAACTGGTAGGAGTTGGGCAGGGCGAACATCAAGTTTCTCGCCTCTCCGAAGCGGTACAGGATGTTCAGGATGGTACTGCTGGCCGTCTTGTGCGTCTTCAGGAACATCACGTGGGTCTTGGGCTGGCAGGATTTCCGCGGATGCACTTCTTCACTGCGGGGATTCATCGTCAAACCCCGAGACTGCTCCCGCTGATCCGAGGTCATCCTGGAGAAAGGTTCGATTTAATTAGCGTCCCGGTTTTGTTGCTGCGGTACAGTCGGTGGGGGAGGGGGATTTCCTGTCCCGGGCGATGTTAGCGTTTGGAATTCTCAAGGGGTTACAGGGAGGGAGCAGAGGAGAGAGTGGGCCTCGCTGGAAGACTACACGTTCCCGAACGGCTCCTGATCCCTTCTGGGACTGTCTCTGCGGGCGGCGCTGAGTCAGGAACATCTCTGTCGGCCTGGAGTCCCGTGCAGGCCAGACCGGGGTAAGGAGGGCAGATCTCCCCCACCCCCCACTAAAGGACGTGAGTGAACCAGACGGCTTTGATCCACATCACCGATGCGGTCTCCATGGCAACACAAATGTGGGAAATTGGAAGCTGATTCAGTCATAGAGATGTACAGCATGGAAACAGACCCTTCGGCCCAACCTGTCCATGCCGACCAGATATCCCAACCCAATCTAGTCCCACCTGCCAGCACCCGGCCCATATCCCTCCAAACCCTTCCTATTCATAATCCCTTCCAGATGCCTCTTAAATGTAACTGTACCAGCCTCCACCACATCCTCTGGCAGCTCATTCCATACACATACCACCCTCTGTGTGAAAAAGTTGCCCCTTAGGTCTCTTTTATATCTTTCCCCTCTCACCCTAAACCTATGCCCTCTAGTTCCCCCACCCCAGGGAAAATTTATTTACCCTATCCATGCCCCTCATGATTTTATAAACCTCGATAAGGTCACCCCTCAGCCTCCGACGCTCCAGGGAAAACAGCCCCAGCCTGTTCAGCCTCTCCCTGTAGCTCAGACCCTCCAACCCTGGCAACATCCTTGTAAATCTTTTTCTGGACCCTTTCAAGGATCAGCAGACATCGGCTGATCATTTCCCTGTCCCTCCCCACTGACCCCACTCCCTTTCCCCTTCCCCTCCTCTCCCTCACCTTCCCCCACTCCCTTTCCCCTTCCCCTCCTCTCTCACCTTCCCCTTCCCTCTCCCTCCCTCCTCTCCCCACCTTCCCCCACTCCCTCTTCCCTTCCCCTCCTCTCTCCCACCTTCCCCCACTCCCTTTCCCCTTCCCCTCCTCTCCCTCACCTTCCCCCACTCCCTTCCCTTCCCCTCCTCTCTCTCACCTTCCCCCACTCCCTTCCCCACCTCTCTCCCCTGGTTCCTCTCCCCCCTCCCCCTCTGCAGATCTCCATTCAACAACAACAACACTAAACCACAATGACGCCTGACACACCAATCGCTGCAGGAGAGAAACGCTCGGCATTCCCATTCTTGGATGGATTCCTGCAGGAACACAGATCTGTAACCACGAGGGCTCGAGGCAGTGGCTGTGCCAATCCTTCGGGATTGTCCTGGAGACTCTCCGGATTAAGGATTGACCTCCTGTCTCTGACGTTGAGCAAACAGGCCAAAAAACCCCTTGCGGCGTGTATGAACTGGGCACTCATTGTCAAAGCTACAAGAACAAAACTAAATGATCTACCAGCTGAGGGTTTGGGAAATAATCGGTCACATATCGCCAGGAACATCGCCAATCAGGATTTGCAACCTTTCAAGGTTTCGTAGAATCCCGACAGTGCGGAAGCAAGGCATGCGGCCCACTGAGTCCAGAATGGCCCTCGAGAGAGCATCCCGCCCTTACCCACCCCCTGTCCCTGTCACCCGGCAACCCACCCTAACCTGCACATCCCTGGGCACTATGGGACAATTTAGCACGGCCGACCCACCCAAACCCGCACATCCCTGGGCACTATGGGACAATTTAGCACGGCCGATCCACCCTAACCTGCACATCCCTGGGCACTATGGGACAATTTATCACGGCCAATCCACCCTAACCTGCACATCCCTGGGCACTATGGGACAATTTATCACGGCCAATCCACCCTAACCTGCACATCCCTGGGCACTATGGGACAATTTAGCACGGCCAATCCACCCTAACCTGCACATCCCTGGGCACTATGGGACAATTTAGCACGGCCGACCCACCCTAACCTGCACATCCCTGGGCACTATGGGACAATTTATCACGGCCAATCCACCCTAACCTGCACATCCCTGGGCACTATGGGACAATTTAGCACGGCCGATCCACCCTAACCTGCACATCCCTGGGCACTATGGGACAATTTAGCACGGCCGATCCACCCTAACCTGCACATCCCTGGGCACTATGGGACAATTTATCACGGCTGATCCACCCTAACCTGCACATCCCTGGGCACTATGGGACAATTTAGCACGGCCAATCCACCCTAACCTGCACATCCCTGGGCACTATGGGACAATTTAGCACTGCCAATCCACCCTAACCTGCACATCCCTGGGCATTATGGGACAATTTAACACGGCCAATCCACCCTAACCTGCACACCTTTGGACTGTGGGAGGAAACCGGAGTACCTGAAGGAAATCTCGCTGACTCAAGGAGAATGTGCAAACTCACACAGACAGTTGCCCGAGGGTCCCTCTTGCTCATGGGTATTGCTGGATGAGGCCATACCTAATTGCCCCCCTGTCTCACTAGGTGCCATTTTGGAGGGTATTTCAGAGTGAACCACATTGGCTGTGGTTCTGGAGGCACATGTAGACCAGAGAGGGTAAGGAGGGGAGATTTCCATCTCTCCCTGGTGTGGGCATCTCTCTGCTTTTCTGGGCGAATGATAACCTGATGTAAGGCAGCGCTGTGCCCTCATTAGGGGATGGTGTTGCCTTGGTGTGAGAGAGCCCTGAATAGCAGGAGATGACCCATGGAGGCTTAACGTGAGGGTTACGACGCCCTTCGGCAAGGGGAGAGGTTTGGGGGGGAGTTGGGTGTGGGAACCGAACCCACGACGTTGGGATCACTCTACATCCCAAACCAGTCATCCAGCCAAGTGAGCTAAATCCCCCCCCCCAACTCCAGCGCATCTGGGAGATGAGAGTCCTTCCAGCCTTTAAACCATGTGTCGGTGAACACCTAAAATGTCGTTTGGTGGGCCAATCGCTGGTGAGGGGGATTAGTGCAGATAGGTTGGTAAGGTCTGAACGGGCCGAAGGGCCTTTGCTGTGCTGCGCGACTCAATGGAGTTATTTACAGCAATTGATGGTCGTTGCCCTCTCTTCATTTTGTGGATTTATGAGTTGAATATAATTTCCAAAAAAAAAAGCTGCCGTAGTGTTCCCCGGGCATCAGTCTGACTGCAATAACAGTACCACGTTCACACTATCTCCACTTGGTACGTAGTTCGTTATCAATGATTAAATGTTGAAGGTGATCAAAGCAGTTGATGGAGGGGAACCCATTCTGAGGCAGGGCGCCCAGAACAAACAAAAAAAATCTTTGACATCAGGCCCACTTACTCAATCATTTACATACACAAAGGGTCAAAACGTCAGCTCACTTTTTCTCTCCTTACAGATGCTGCCAGATCTGCTGAGATTTTCCAGCATTTTCTCTTTTGATTTATATAAACGATTTGGATGCGAGCATAAGAGGTACAGTTAGTCAGTTTGCAGGTGACACCAAAATTGGAGGTGTAGTGGACAGCGAAGAGGGTTACCTCAGATTACAACAGGATCTGGACCAGATGGGCCAATGGGCTGAGAAATGGCAGATGGAGTTTAATTCAGATAAATGTGAGGTGCTGCATTTTGGGAAAGCAAATCTTAGCAGGACTTATACACTTAATGGTAAGGTCCTAGGGAGTGCTGCTGAACAAAGAGACCTTGGAGTGCAGGTTCATAGCTCCTTGAAAGTGGAGTCGCAGGTAGATAGGATAGTGAAGAAGGCGTTTGGGATGCTTTCCTTTATTGGTCAGAGTATTGAGTACAGGAGATGGGAGGTCATGTTGCGGCTGTACAGGACATTGGTTAGGCCACTGTTGGAATATTGCGTGCAATTCTGGTCTCCTTCCTATCGGAAAGATGTTGTGAAACCTGAAAGGGTTCAGAAAAGATTTACAAGGATGTTGCCAGGGTTGGAGAGTTTGAGCTACAGGGAGAGGCTGAACAGGCTGGGGCTGTTTTCCCTGGAGCATCAGAGGCTGAGGGGTGACCTTATAGAGGTTTATAAAACTATGAGGGCACGGTGTCTCAGTGGTTAGCGCTGCTGCCTCCCAGCGCCAGGAACCTGGGTTCAATTCCAGCCTCGGGCGACTGTCTGTGTGGAGTTTGTACATTCTCTCCGTGTCTGCGTGGGTTTCCTCCCACAGTCCAAAGATGTACAGGTTAGGGTGGATGGGCCATGGGAATTTGTCCATAGTGCCCAGGGATGTGCAGGTTAGGGTGGATTGGCCGTGCTAAATTGTCCCATAGTGCCCAGGGATGTGCAGATTCGGGTGGATTGGCCATGGGAATGAAGCGTTATCGGGTTGGGGGTGGGATACTCATCAGAGGATCAGTGTGGACTCAATGGGCTGAATGGCCTGCTTCCACACTGTAGAGTTTCTAAATGGCTGTGTTCAAGTTACCTCTTTCTCGTGAAGAACGTAAACACGCGTTAATGTTCAGCATTTAGATGTTAACAAGTCACTCGTATTGACGAACTTAAACTTTGCCAAAACTGTTCATCAGAACAAACGCAAGAGTGCCAAATTTCAAACGAGCCTGTCCCCTGTTCCTCCTGCGGCGTACACTGTTGTGATTGCCGGCGACATGGCATTCTTGTGTTGGTCCTGATGACAAGAATGTTTTTGCCTTTCAGTGACTGCAGACGTTAGGTCTGAACCACCGCCCGCGCCACGGTGAAACGAGACCGAGGGTCACCTTTTCTTTTCTGTGATGCCTAATGTCTGGATCGCCAATCCGATCGCCATGAGAATCACCACGGACATCCATAGGACACTCAATGTGCACCATTGCAGTAATCTTGGCTTCCTGAAGGGGACAGAGAGACAGAGAGAGAGAGAGAGAGAGAGAGAGAGAGGATGTGAAAAGATTATACTAAACCCTGCCTCCCCATCCAATCCATAATCCCAAACTAAACTAGTTCCCACCTGCCTGCTCCTGGCTCATATCCCTCCAAACCTTCCCTCTTTGCGGACTTATCGAAATATCTTTCACACATTGTCACTGTCCCGACATCCACCACTGCCCCAGGATGTTCACTCCACACACGAACCCCTCTCTGTGTAAAATAATTACGCCTCATATCTTTTGAAAAACCTCCTCTCTCACCATAAAAATATGCCCCCTGGTATTTAAATCCCCCACCCCAGGGAAAGGACACCTACATCTACAGGCTTCATGATTTTATAAACCTCTATAAAGGTCACCTCTCAAACCTCCTACACTCCAGTGAAAAGTGTCTGTTTATCTCTCCAACCTGGAGTCTCCCAGCCTCATTCCTGATGAAGGGCTTATGCTCAAAACATCGATTCTCCTGCTCCTCAGATGCTGCCTGACCTGCTGTGTTTTTCCAGCCCCACACTAATCTTGACTCTAATCTCCAGCATCTGCTTAGCTGAAAGAAATCCCGGCCTATCCAGCCTCTCCTTATAACCCAAAACTTCCAATCCCGGTAAATCTCTTCTGAAACATCTCCAATTGGTTTTTGGTTCCAATATCTGATTCAAACCCAGGTTCTGCAGGACGAAGACCTTCATCTCTAGGTTAATGGTAATACCACTGGGATCATCCCCTTCCTTTATAGAGAGTGAGAATGCTGTGTGTTTGTTTGCCTTCGAAAAGAGATACGTCCACCTTCGGACACCTCTTGGAAAAGGGAGGAGCCAGCAGAGTTGGCAGGAGTTAGAAGTTAGTTGGGAGATGTGTGTAAGCAAATATTTACTGTTGATTTGTATGACTCAGAAAGATTTCACCATCGGGAAGGTTTCTGTCTGTTTACTGTGAGTTTAACTGGTCCACGTCCTCCAAGCCAGATCGTTAACGTGCTGTTTAAGACCGAGGGTATTAGTGACAGGTATTGCAAGCTTCTGCGAGGCAGGAGGTTGGGTTTTTCAGATCCAACGTCTTTGTGTTCGGGTTGGATACAGCAGGAATCCTCCTGTGGTTCAGGAGGTGAATCCTCTGACCCCCGAGTTGGAGTTCAACTCCCGCTGTAGGGTCTTGAGGCTATAAAGTAGGGTCACACTCCCCAGTCTAGATTAGAGCGGTGCTGGAAAAGCACAGCAGGTCAGGCAGCATCCGATGAGAAGAAAAATCGACCTTTCGGGCAAAAGCCCTTCCTCAGCACTGCTCGAATCTAGACTCTGATTTCCAGCATCTGCAGTCCTCACACTCCCCCAGTGCAGTACTGGGGGAAGGCTGCACTGTTGCAGTCCTACAGAGGACGCGTGAACCTGGGACTTTCTCTCTCTCTCTCTGGTGGACGTTCAGATACAGAGGGAGTGGTTATGAAGGCATTTTAACCTTCATTGCCCAGCCCTTTGAGTACAGGAGTTGGGGCGTCATGTTGAGGTGGTACAGGACATTGGAGAGGCCTGTTCTGGAGAACTGTGTCCAGTTCTGGTCACCCTGTTATAGGAAGGATATTATTAAACTGGAGAGGATTCCCGAGAGATTTACCAGGGTATGGAGGGTTTGGGTTATAAGGGGAGGCTGGATAGGCCGGGATGTTTTTCATTGGAATGTAGGAAGTTGACCTTATAGAGATTTATAAAATCATGAGAGGCAGAGGTAAGGTGTCTTTTCCTTAGGATGGGCAATTTTAAGACTCTTTTTAAGATGAGGGGAGAAAGATTTGTAAAAGACTTGAGGGGTAAATACTACAAGATGCAGTAAACTCAGAGAAGAGGCCTCAGCTGCTGCCGGTGTGGTTTCCCCTACATCGGGGAGACCAAACTTAGGCCACTGTTCACCAAGCACCTCAGCTGGGCCTGTAGGGGCCAACCGGACCTCCCAGTCACCCGCCCATTTCAATTCCCCCCCTCCTTCCCACTCCCTTTCTGACCGGACCACCCTCAGCCTCCTTCCACTGCCACAACCGCAAGTGGGAGGAACAACACCTCATCTTCCGCCTGGAGGACCCAACGCTGTGTCCTCCAACTGCAAATAACCTCCCTCCCCATCCCTCAACTCCCTTCCCAGCCCCTCCTCCCCCCCATTCCTCCCATAGGCCAACCAGGTCATACCCTCTACCTGTCCTCACCTATCCCCACTTCACCACCCTGACCCCGCCACCCCCTTTATCTGCAGCCCCCCCCCCTTCACATCCACCCCCAGTCCTGGAGAAGGGTTACACCCCAAAATGTCGACTTCCCCACCCCCTGGTTCTTCCAGCCTCCTGCCTGTCGGTTGTTATTTGCAGTTTTATTCTGTCTCTAACCCTTACCTAGTCTGGCCTTCGCTTGACGCCAGACGCACAACCAGTTAGGCCCTCAAACCAGAAACGAATATTTTGAAAATTGCAAATGTTTTTTTTCTCTGTTCGCGTTTTAATTCAAAGCAAAATACTGTGGGAGGCTGCAGACCCGAAACAAGGGACAGATAACCCTGGAGAGAGTCTGGTAGCAACTGAGGGAGACGCAGAGGTCACGTCTGGAGTCTCGTGCCTCTAGGAGTTGAAACACTAACTCCGTTTCTCTCTCTCTCTCTCTCTGAGTAGACCCGCTGAGTTTCTCCCGCCTTCTGTACAGAAGCAGTTACGTGGAAACGCAGACTTTGGCTCTTTCACTGGGCCGAAGGATTTCCAAGATCGGATTCGCCCCAGCAGCAGCAGCAGATGTGAAAACTCCTTGAACTGGAATCCCGTGGCCTGGCAGAAGCTGGTTTCCCATTCCTTGGGAATTTTCTGGCATTCGGACTAATCGTGGAAACGTAGGGCTGCACAGAACGGAAACAGACCCTTCGGCCCAACCCCGTCCATGCCGACCAGATATCCCAACCCAATCTAGGCCCACCTGGCCCCTATCCCTCCAAACCCTTCCTATTCATATACCCATCCAAATGCCTCTTAATTGTCCCAGCCTCCACCACATCCTCTGGCAGCTCATTCCACACACGTACCTTCACCATTGACCTTATCGATGCCCCTGAAGCCTCCCAACCTCCCAAGAAATTATATCCCAGCCTATCCTTCGCTCGTGGATACTGGAATAAAGCAGATGGGCCGAACAGCCTCGACCTGCGCCGAGAATTCTCCGTGAGTCGGCACAACACTTATTCTGGCGATTCTTGTTCCTTCCCTCAAACCCCCTCTGCCCTACACCCCCCTCAGCCTCAACTCCCAGCCTCCTCCCATTCCGGCCTCATGGCCATCCCTCTGCCATTGGCCATCAGGTTGCTAAGGGCTCCACTCTGTGGAGAACCCCCCCCCACTCCTCAAAGCCCTCTCTCCCTGCACGCCACCCCACCCTCTTTAAAGTGACTGGCGTTTGATGACGATGTCAGGCTGCTGCTGCAGCAGGTTTAGGGCTGGAAGGTACAGTGGTGTGTCCCTTCCTCTGAGCTTGGAGACACCGGGTCTGACAGTGAGCGGGTTGGTGAGGCTCCCATGTGGAAGATGTTTCTCACGCCCGCTCACACCTGCATTATTGACTTGGGGATGGTCACCGTGATATGTCAGGAGTTGAAAGGGTTAAATCACCAGACTCCTCCCACCCCAACACCCCACACCCCAACACCCCACACCCCCACACCCCCCCACACCCACAACACCCCACACCCCCACACCCCAACACCCCACACCCCACACCCCAACACCCCACACCCCAACACCCCAACACCCCCACACCCCAACACCCCACACCCCCAAAGGCCCTGACCCAGACCGGTTCATCCCACTGCACCGCACAGCTTTACTGTATCATCTGAATACAATACACACACACACACACACACACACTCACACTCACCGCCCACACCCCAACACACACACACAGACACATACACACACAAAATCTCACACTTACACACACACACACACACCACCCACACACACACACACACACACACACCGCCCACACCCCAACACACACACACAGACACATACACACACAAAATCTCACACTTACACACACACACACACACACCACCCGACACACACACACACACACACACACACCGCCCACACCCCAACACACACACACAGACACATACACACACAAAATCTCACACTTACACACACACACACACACCACCCGACACACACACACACACACCGCCCACACCCCAACACACACACACAGACACATACACACACAAAATCTCACACTTACACACACACACACACACACACACCACCCGACACACACACACACCGCCCACACCCCAACACACACACAGACACATACACACACAAAATCTCACACTTACACACACACACACACACCCCACCCGACACACACACACTCTCACACAAACACACACACAATCTCACACTCACACACCCCACACACACACCTCACACTCAACCCCCACCCCACACACACACACACACACACTCCCACCCACACAATCTCACACTCCCCCCCCAACACACACAATATCACACTCCCTCCCACACACACACACAATCTCACACTCGCCCCCCCCACACAATCTCACACTCGCCCCCCACACCCAATCTCACACTCCCCCCTCCCACACACAATCTCACACTCCCCCCTCCCACACACAATCTCACACTCCCCCCTCCCACACACACAATCTCACACACCCCCCTCCCACACACACAATCTCACACACCCCCCTCCCACACACAATCTCACACTCCCCCCTCCCACACACACAATCTCACACTCCCCCCTCCCACACACACAATCTCACACACCCCCCTCCCACACACAATCTCACACACCCCCCTCCCACACACAATCTCACACTCCCTCCCACACACACACACAATCTCACACTCCCTCCCACACACACAATCTCACACTCCCCCCTCCCACACACACACAGACACACAATCTCACACTCCCCCCCACACACAATCTCACACTCGCACCCCCCACACCCCCACACACACAATCTCACACTCCCCCCCACACACAATCTCACACTCCATCCCCACACACAATCTCACACACCCCCCACACACACACACAATCTCACACTCCCCCCCCACACACACACACAATCTCACACTCCCCCCACACACATACAATCTCACACTCCCCCTTGCACACACACACCCAATCTCACACTCCACCCCCACACACACAATCTCACACTCCCCCACACACACACACACACACACACAATCTCACACCCACCCCTGCACACACACACACACAATCTCACACTCCCCCCCACACACATAAAATCTCACACTCCCCTCTGCACACACACAGACACAATCTCACACTCCCCCCACACACACACACAATCTCACACTCCACCCCCACACACCCCCCACACACAATCTCACACACCCCCCCACACACACACAATCTCACACACACCCCCCACACACACACAATCTCACACACACCCCCACACACAATCTCACACTCCCCCCACACACACACAGACACACACATACAATCTCACACTCCCCCACAAACACACAGACACACACATACAATCTCACACCCCACCCCCCCCCCACACACACAAGCTCACACTCCCCCCCCACACACACACAATCTCACAATTCGCACACACACACAATATCACACTCCCCCCGTACTCACACACACAATCTCACACTCTCCCCCCCACACACACAATCACACACACCACCCCGCCCCACACACACACACAATCTCACACTCCACCCCCACACACACAATCTCACACGCCACCCCTCACACACACACACACACACTCACACACACACACACACACAATCTCAGACTCACCCCCCCACACACACACACAATCTCAGACTCTCCCCCCCACACACACACAATCTCACACTCCCCCCCCATACACACAATCTCACACTCCCCCCCCACACACACAATCTCACACTCCCCCCCCACACACACAATCTCACACTCTTCCCCCCCCCACACACACACACAATCTCACACCCACCCCACACACAATCTCACACCCACCCCACACACACAATCTCACACTCCCCCCCACACAAAATCTCACACTCTCCCCCACACACACACACAATCTCACACTCTCCCCCACACACACACACAATCTCACACTCTCCCCCACCCCACACACACACACACAATCTCACACTCCCGCCCGACACACACAATCTCACACTCCACCCCCACACACCCACACACACACACACACACAATCTCATACCCACCCCAACACACAATCTCACACTCACCCCCCCACACACAATCTCACACTCCCCCCCCACACACACAATCTCACACTCCCCCCCCATACACACACACAATCTCACACTCCCCCCCCACACACACACAATCTCACACCCCCCCCCACACACACACACAATCTCACACCCCCCCCCACACACACACACACAATCTCACACCCCCACACACACACAACACACAATCTCACACCCACCCCACACACACACACAATCTCACACCCACCCCACACACACAATCTCACACTCCCCCCTCCACACACACAATCTCACACTCCCCCCTCCACACACACAATCTCACACTCTCCCCCCCATACACACACAATCTCACACTCCCCCCCTCACACACACACACAATCTCACACTCCCCCCCCACACACACACACAATCTCACACTCCCCCCCTACACACACACACAATCTCACACCCCCCCCACACACACACACAATCTCACACCCACCCCACACACACACACAATCTCACACCCCCCCTACACACACACACAATCTCACACCCCCCCCACACACACACACAATCTCACACCCACCCCCACACACACACACAATCTCACACCCACCCCACACACACAATCTCACACTCCCCCCCCCACACACACACACAATCTCACCCCCCCACCACACACACACACACAATCTCACACCCACCCCACACACACACACAATCTCACACCCACCCCACACACACAATCTCACACTCCCCCCCCCACACACACAATCTCACACTCCCCCACACACACACACACAATCTCACACTCTCCCCCACACACACACACACAATCTCACACTCCCCCCCACCACACACACACACACAATCTCACACTCCCCCCCCCCACACACACTCAATCTCACACCCACCCCACACACACAATCTCACACTCCCCCCCGACACACACACAATCTCACACTCTCCCCCAACACACACACAATCTCACACTCTCCCCCCCCCCCACACACACAATCTCACACTCCCCCCCCACACACACACACACAATCTCACACTCTCACCCAACACACACACAATCTCACACTCTTCCCCCCCCCACACACACACAATCTCACACTCCCCCCCCCCACACACACACACACAATCTCACACTCCCCCCCCACACACACACACACAATCTCACACTCTCCCCCCCCCACACACACACAATCTCACACTCTCCCCCCCCACACACACACAATCTCACACTCTCCCCCCCCACACACACACAATCTCACACTCTCCCCCCCCACACACACTCAATCTCACACTCCCCCCCACACACACACAATTTCACACCCACACCCACACACACTCAATCTCACACTCCCCCACACACACACACAATCTCACACTCCCCCACACACACACACACAATCTCACACTCTCCCCCCCCCACACACACACAATCTCACACTCCCCCCCCCCCCACACACACACACACAATCTCACACTCCCCCCCCCACACACACACACACAATCTCACACTCTCCCCCCCCACACACACACAATCTCACACTCTCCCCCCCCACACACACTCAATCTCACACTCCCCCCCCCACACACACACAATTTCACACCCACCCCACACACACTCAATCTCACACTCCCCCCCCCACACACACACAATCTCACACCCACCCCACACACAATCTCACACTCTCCCACCCCACACACACAATCTCACACTCTCCCCCCCACACACACACAATCTCACACCCCCCCCCATACACACACACACAATCTCACACTCTCCCCCCCCCACACACACACACAATCTCACACTCTCCCCCCCCCACACACACACACAATCTCACACTCTCCCCCCCACACACACACACACAATCTCACACTCTCCCCCCCCCACACACACACACAATCTCACACTCCCCCCCCACACACACACACAATCTCACACTCCCCCCCCACACACATACACAATCTCACACTCCCCCCCCCACACACACACACAATCTCACACTCTCCCCCCCCACACACACACACAATCTCACACTCTCCCCCCCCACACACAATCTCACACTCTTCCTCCCCCCACACACACACACACAATCTCACACTCTCCCCCCCCACACACAATCTCACACTCTTCCCCCCCACACACACACACACAATCTCACACTCTCCCCCCCACACACAATCTCACACCCACCCCACACACACAATCTCACACTCCCTCCCCCCACACACACACAATCTCACTCTCCCCCCCTCACACACACACACAATCTCACTCTCCCCCCCTCACACACACACACAATCTCACTCTCCCCCCCTCACACACACACACAATCTCACACTCTCCCCCCCCACACACACACACAATCTCACACTCCCTCCCACACACACACACAATCTCACACTCCCCCCCCCACACACACACAATCTCACACTCCCCCCCCCCACACACACACAATCTCACACTCCACCCCCACACACAATCTCACACTCCCCCCAAACACACACACAATCTCACACCCCCCCCCACACACACACAATCTCACACTCCCCCCACACACATACAATCTCACACTCCCCCCTGCACACACACACACAATCTCACACTCTACCCCCACACACAATCTCTCACTCCCCCCACACACAATCTCACACTCCCCCCACACACAGACACACACACACAATCTCACACTCCCCCCACAAACACACACATACAATCTCACATTCACCCCCCCACACACACAATCTCACACTCCCCCCCTCCCACACACACAATCTCACACTCCCCCCCCACACATACAATCTCACACTCCCCCCTGCACACACACACACAATCTCACACTCTACCCCCACACACAATCTCACACTCCCCCCACACACAGACACACACACACAATCTCACACTCCCCCCACAAACACACACATACAATCTCACATTCACCCCCCCACACACACAATCTCACACTCCCCCCTCCCACACACACAATCTCACACTCCCCCCTCCCACACACACAATCTCACACTCCCCCCCCCCACACACACACAATCTCACACTCCCCCCCACACACACACAATCTCACACTCCCTCCCCCCCCCACACACACACATACAGACAGACACACTCACTGCCTCACAGCCCCCCCCCCCCCATGGTCTCCCTCTGCTGTGGGGGGGGATAGACATCTTTTGTGACATTCTCCCCCAGTCACGTCCTTCCTCCGGTTCCCCATGACCCCCTCCCCAGCCCCTCACCCCTGGGGGTGATCCTGTCCCCCCCCCCCCCCACCCCGGTCATAGGGAGCTGTCTGTGTGTCTCCAGGAACCCCCATTACCTCCTCTTCAATATCCTCTCATCCCTCCCTCCCACTCATCCCCCTCTCCCCATCCCTCCCTCCCTCCCACTCATCCCTCTCTCTCTCATCCCTACCTCCCACTCATCCCTCTCTCTCTCACCCTTCCCTCCCCCTCATCCCTCTCTCTCTCTCATCCCTCTCTCTCCCCCATCCCTCTCTCATCCCTCTCTCCCCCATCCCTCTCTCTCCCCCATCCCTCTCTCTCATATCCCTCTCTCTCATCCCTCTCTCTCATCCCTCTCTCCCCCATCCCTCTCTCTCATATCCCTCTCTCTCATCCCTCTCTCTCATCCCTCTCTCCCCCATCCCTCTCTCTCATATCCCTCTCTCTCATCCCTCTCTCCCCCATCCCTCTCTCTCCCCCATCCCTCTCTCTCAGCAGACGCTCTCTCTCACATTTCTCTCTCCCCATCCCTCTCTCTTATCTATTTTTTTCTCTCTCCCTCTCCCTCTCCCTCTCCCCCTCTATCTCTCCCCTCCCCTCTCCCCCCTCCCTCTCTCCCCCCTCCCTCTCCTCCCCTCTCCCTCCCCCCTCCCTCCCTCTCTCTCTCTCTCCCTCCCCCCTCCCTCTCTCCCCCTCTCCCCCCTGTTAAATAAAGCTGCTTGCTTACTTGCGCCGCCTCCTGAGGACCATCCCCGGGCTGGGGCTGGGTCAGGGTCAGGGGCTGGGGCTGGGGCTGGGGCTGGGGAAGGGGCTCACAGCAGCCCCTGCTCCCTGTCCCTGTCTCTGGCTGAGGGCTGGCTCCCACCGCCCGGTAAATCCCTCTGTGCTCCGACAGCGCTCTCTGCGCATTCCCGCCGCCTCTCTGCGGGATTTACCCGGCAGCTCCCTCCCCCCGTCCCTCCCTCATCCCCTCCCCTTCTCTCACCCTGTCCATCCCTCTCTCCCTCCCCTTCTCTCACTCTGTCCATCCCTCTCTCCCTCCCCTTCTCTCACTCCGTCCATCCCTCTCTCTCACTCAGTCCATCCCTCTCTCACTCTGTCCATCCCTCTCTCTCACTCTGTCCATCCCTCTCTCCCTCCCCATCTCTCACTCTGTCCATCCCTCTCTCTCACTCTGTCCATCCCTCTCTCCATCCCTCTCTCTCACTCTGTCCACCCCTCTCTCTCTTCCCCCCCATCCCTCTCTCCCTCCCCATCTCTCACTCTGTCCGTCCCTCTCTATCTCTCCCCATCCCTTCCTCTCTCCCTCCTTCCCCCCTGTCCCTGCCTCTCTCCATCCCTCTCCCCTCCATCCCTCTGACTCCTCCTCCTGTACCCTCCCTCCATCCCTCTCTCCCCCTCCCTCCCTCTGCCCATCCCTCCATCCCTCTGAAACTCAGGTAACCCATGGATGTGAGGGACACATACACACCCTCCCTCCCTTTAATCCCCTATCCATCCCTCTCCTCTCTCTCCCTCTAACCCTCCCTCCACCTTCAGTCTCTTCCTCCATCCCTCTAACCCTCCGTTCCTCCTTCTGTCTCTCCCTGTAACCTTCCCTCTGTCTAACCCTCTCTCCCTCCCTCTAATCCTCCCTCCCTCTATCCATCCTTCCCTCTATCCAATCCTCTATCCCTCCCTCCCTCTGTCTCTCACTCCCTCCCTCTGTCTCTCTATCCTCCACCCCTCTAACCCTCCCTACTTCCCCTTCTCCCTCCCTCTGACCCTTCCTCTGTCCCTCTCACCATCCCTCCCTCCCTGCATCCCTCCTCCACTGTTGCCAGGATACAGGGATGGTGCTGTGTCTCTGGGACAGAATGTAGGGATGGGATGTTGTGCAGGACAAGATGGGAGAGTGGAAGGGGCTGGGCCAAAGGGAAGGTGATCCATGGGGGTGAGGGATACACACTCTCACACACACCCACACACACACACAGACACATACAGATACACACACACACACACACATGCTCACACACAGACACATACAGATACACACTCTCACACACACCCACACACACACAGACACAGACACATACAGATACACACACACACACACACAGACATACACATTGACACACAGACACAGACATACAGATACACAGACACAGACATACAGATACACACCCACACACGCACACACAGACACACACACATACTCAGAAACACACACACAGACATGCACACACACACATTGACACAGACACATTGACACACTCACTGACACAGATAAACACACATACAGATACACACACACACACACACATGCTCACACACACAGACACACACACAGGCACACACAGACACACGCACACACAGACACACACACACACTGACACACACACACTGACACAGACACACACTCAGACACAGGCACACACACAGACACGCACACACACTGACACACACTCACACTGACACAGACACACTGACACACACATGCACACACATGCACACACAGAGACACACACACACTGACACAGACACACACACGTGCACACACACACTGACACACACACATACAAACACACTGACACAGACACACACAGATACATACACACACAGACACACACACACACCGACACACACACACTGACACAGACAGACACACAGACACACTCAGACACAGGCACACACACAGACACGCACACACACTGACACACACTCACACTGACACAGACACACTGACACACACATGCACACACAGAGACACACACACACTGACACAGACACACACACATGCACACACACATACAAACACACTGACACAGACACACACAGATACATACACACATGCACACACACAGACACACACACGCACACATAGACACGTTTATCAGGGTCTTACTGGGCCTGGAGGGTTTGAGTTCCAGTCTGAGGCTCAGGGCTGACAGGTTTATAAAATCATGGATAGGAAAGGGTTTAGGGAGATATGGACCCAATCCCGGGAACTGGGACGACTTCAGTTTGGCACACCATGGATGGGTTGGGCTGAAGGGTCTTTCCCTGTGCTGTGTGACTAACGTTACGAACGAGATCACATGGGATTGGAGATTGGGAGGGAGCTGGACAGTGTGGATACAGACTCCCTTTTCGGGCAAGTCTGGAGAGAGGGGAGGAACGGACTCAAAATGGGGAATGTTTCCGTGAAAGGCAGGAATGAGGAGGAATTCTGTCTCTGAGTGTTCCAGGATTCCTGTCTCCCCCCTCCCCGAAAACCGTGGAGGACCATCACGGAATATATTTGAGAGCTAAGATCGGTTTCTGACCATCCCGCAGAGCTGGCGAGGGGTGGAGGCGGGGCCCACGATCTCACAGGGCACAGCAGGCCCAAGATGGGCCGAACTGCCTCCTCCTGCTCGCGTTCCGCCCGCCGTAGGTCATAACCACGTGCGTTTCTCTAGCACCTGTCGGCCGCACCCAGACGTTGCGCGGCACTCTGCGGCCAAAGGTGGCGGCTCAGCTGCCAATTTGCGCATGGGAAGATCCCACAAGGAGCGAGAGGGATAGTGACGAAGGGGTTGCGGAGTCAACTCAGGAATAAATATTAACCCGCTGTTACCTGAAACAGCGTTAATTAAGAGACCGCACCTCTGACAATGCTGCACTCTGTCAGTACTGACCCCGGAACGTCAGGCTGGGAATTATTTTGAAACTGTCTGACTCAGAGGCAGCTGAAGGAGCAAAAGAAAGAGAGAGAGAGAGAGAGAGTGCGCACCCACCCACAGAGTCCCAGATATCACTCCAACACAGAGAAAGCAGGAGAAACTCAGGAGGTCTGACAGTATCTGTGGAGAGAGACAGAGGGAGAGAAGGCAGAGTCCACATTTCGACTCCGTTATGATCTCTCCTTCAGAAATTTCGATGTTGGGAGGAAAACCAGGCAAATCCTATCACATACCACGCCTGGGCCTGAAAATATGACCCAAAATCCACATCCCACTAGACTTGTACAATACATGGTTGGGCCTTGGGTAGTGCTGTAGAACAGAGAGACCTAGGGGCTCAGGTACATAACTCTTTGAGGTTTGTGTCACATGTAGACGGGGTGGGGGATTAAGAAGGTGTTGAGCACGCTTGCCTTCACTGCTCAGACCTTTGTGTACAGGAGTTGGGGCGTCATGTTGAGGTGGTACAGGACATTGGTGAGGCCTGGTCTGGAGGCCTCTGTCCAGTTCTGGTCCCCCTTTTATATTAAACTGGAGAGGGTCCAGAAGAGATTTACCAGGATGTTGCCGGGGATGGAGGGGTTGGGTTTAGATTAGATTACTTACAGTGTGGAAACAGGCCCTTCGGCCCAACAAGTCCACACCGACCCCCAAAGCGCAACCCACCCCTTTACCTAACACTACGGGCAATTTAGCCTGGCCAATTCACCTGACCCGCACATCTTTGGACGGTGGGAGGAAACCGGAGCACCCGGAGGAAACCCACACAGACACGGGGAGAACGTGCAAACTCCACACAGTCAGTCGCCTGAGTCGGGAATAGAACCTGGGTCTCTGGTGCTGTGAGGCAGCAGTGCTAACCACTGTGCCACCGTGAGAGGCTGGATAGGCCGGGATCATTCTCCCTGGAGCGTAGGGAGTGACCTTATTGAGGTTTATAAAGTCATGAGGGACATGGATAAAAGGGGTCTTCTCCCTAGGGTGGGGGAGTTCAACACCAGAAAGCATAATTTTGAAGGTGAGGGGGAGGATGGTTTAAAAGGGACACGAGGGGCAACTTTATTTCGACACGGAGGGCGGTTCGTGTGTGGAATGGTACAGTTACAACGTTTAAAAATCACTTAGATAAGTCCATGAACAGGAAAGGTTTGGAAGGAGATGGGCCAGGAGCAGGCAGGTGGGCCTAGTTTAGTTTGGGATTATGGTCGGCACGGACTGGTTGGACCGAAGGGTCTGTTTCTACGTTGTAGGAGTCTATGGAGCTTTCCCTGATGACTTTAACCTGTAAATCTGCCAGGGGCTTATATGGCAATACATCCAAACGCTGGGTTCATCCTACCCCTGCTGGCTCCCTCAGAGAGAGAACGACTTTTGAGAACATTTTATCGTCCTGCATGAGCAGAATAAGGAATTTGATCAGTTCAAGAGTTAAACAGGCCACGTACCTCGGGATGCTTTTATTGAGGGAGAGAGTTAATCATTACAGAAGTCTGACATATGGCAATCGAGAGTTTTATGACGATAAACTGCTGGAGAGGGAGGTGGGGTGAGGTCTCTCTACATCCTGCTGAGTGACGGGAGGGAAGCCTATGGAATTCCGGGAAGAGGGAGATTGGGAAAACACTGGAAATCTGAAAGAAAAACGGGAATTACTGGAGTCACTCAGCTTCTCTCTCTCAGACCTGCTGAGTTTTTCCAGTGAGTCCTGTTTCAGAATTAAGAATTAACGTTACTATCACTTTTTTTGTCATGGACTGTCAGTGAATATTCATTCTGAAGCTCTTTATTGTCGGTTTAGTATGTATAAAACTTAAAACATTTATAAAGTAACCTATATTTCTCTCAGTGACATTCCCACCACACGAGGTAAATACGCTGTTGGCATTCATTTCGAGAGCAGGGACGTACTGCTGAGGGTGTATGAGGCTCTGGGCAGACCGCGTTTGGAATACCGTGAGCAGTTTCGGGCCCCGTATCCAGGCAGGGATGGGCTGGCCTTTGGAGGGGGGTCCGGAGGGAGTTTACAAGAACGATCCCGGGGGGTGAAGGGCTTGTCACATGGGGAGCGGTCGAGGACTCTGGGTCTGTACCCGATGGGGTTGAGAACGATGATGGGGGGGTGGGGGAATCGGATTGAAACGTACAGAATACCGAGAGGCCTGGGGCAGAGTGGGGAGGGGAGGGTGGGGGAAGGTGTTTCCACTGCTCAGAGAGACGAGGAACCCCAGGGCACAGCCTCAGGGTGAGGGGAGGGACTGAGGTGGGGAGGAATTTCTCCAGCTGGGGGGTGGGGTCTCTGTGGGACTCACAGAGGGGGGGGTGGAGGGGAAGAGATGGAGTCTTCAAGGATAGAGAGAGAGAGAGAGAGAGAGAGAGAGATAGGTTCCTGATTAGTGAGGGGGAGGGGGTGGAGGGTTACAGGGCTGAGAAACAGGTCGGCCATGATGGAATGGCAAAGCAGACTCGATGGGCCGAATGGCCCTCATTCTGCTCCTGTATTGTACGGTCTTACTCCATGTTGGTGAGTGTCAGTTTGTTTGGGAACCCTTCCTGTGGTATTTTGGTGCGTCACTTGACCTTTTTTCTTATTCGTTGACAGGATGTGGACGTCACTGACTGGGCCCAGCATTTGCTGCCCATCCCCCAATGGGTTGTAAAGGACCAAGTGACATTGGGCCTGGAGTCACATGTAGGCCTGACCAGGTAAGGACAGCAGCTTCCCACAATCAATTCATGGCCATCCTTAAACTCTTAGTTCCACCATTTGCCGTGGCGGGATTTGAACACGGGTCCCCTGAGTCTCTGCGGTAATAGCTCTCGGCCATCACCTCCCGCCTAAGGGACTGAGTGAGATGTGAGCCAAGGTCACTGTGGGAAATCCCAATCACTCTTTTTGGAGTGAGCCAGTGATTTATAGGGGCAGGGGGAACGTCCAAAACTCGAGGGTTTAGGGGTGAGAGGGGAAAGATTGAAGAGAGACCTGAGGGGCAACCTTTTCACACAGAGAGGGTGGTGCACGTGTGGAATGAGCTGCCAGAGGAGGCTGGTACAATGACAACAACAACGTCTCTTCTTCCTCAGGCAGCTGGGGAAATTTGGCATGATGCCGAATACCCTTGCCAACTTTTATCGGTGCGTCATCGAGAGCATTCTGTCTGGGTGTATCACTACCTGGTATGACAACTGTACCACTCAAGATCGGAGAGGGTTACAGAGAGCGGGGAACTCAGCTCGGACAATCACAAAGGCCGGCCTCCCATCTATAGAATCCATCTCCCAGGCCCCGTTGTCAAGGAAAGGCCGCCAACATTCTCAAAGATCCATCCCACCCTGGCAACGTTTTTCTACAACCTCTACCATCAGGGAGAAGGTACAGAAGCCCGAACACACGCACCAGCCGGTTTCACAACAGCTTCTAAATGTTAGAATACTGACTGGACTCACAAACCCTTAACATTCGCCTGTACCTGTGTTTTGTTTTTGTCGCTGTTCACCTATTATTTACCGATCAATGCGACTTAACTCTGCGATCTGCCCGGACTGTCGCAAGGCAGTGCTTTTCACTGTACCCCGACACACGGGACAATCAATTCAATTCAATTCAAAACATTATAAAGGCCTCTGGGTGGGGATATGAATAGGAAGGGTTCAGAGAGATATGGGCCAAGTGCTGGCAAATGGGACTGGATCAATTGAGGACATCTGGTCAGCATGGAGGGGTTGGGCTGAAGGGTCTGTGTGCCCACACTGTCCCTGGGATGAGACTGTGAAGTGATGACAGTGAGTGATTGATTGATCGATCGAGAGGTAATTTCACCATCTCTCAAATGTCCCTGTTAGAGCCCGCGGCTACGTGGTTGAGGAGTTGAGGACGGTGGGGGTTTGGGAGGGTGGGAAACATTCTCCCCCGGTTGTCCCTGGGACGCAAGTTACCACATAATCAGTGCCACACAAATGAAACCGGCTCGTCACCGTGAGATCTTGCTATGCACCCGACGGTCGCGTCCCTCTCCCTCACATCAACAGCTTCCCCTCAGGAGTGCACGGTTGGTGGGTAAAGTCCATCCTGGGTGGACGTTGAATACTTTTATCTCTCTCTCCTTGGGCTACCATCTGATCTAGGGCCAGCAACTACCTGTAAAACCTACCCTTAATCCCCTTCCAATAGCAATTCCCTTTCTCACCGCACGTGCAGTCACATAAATAACCAGGTGCAGTCAACCACTTTATCCAGCATCGAAGTTACTTGCGTGATTACACCCAAGATAATTTGAGACGATAAAGCATTAATTTGCTCGGAGCAGGAGATAACAGAATAACAGCAGTGCCAGTGTGAAAACGCTGTGGAGCTAAGAAACTGCGTCATACCAGAGCGGGTAACGCGATTGGTTAGGCATTACTAACAGGCAAGAATACCATTAGCTGCAAAGTATAAGGACATAAGAGATTGGGGGTGGAGTAGGCCATCTGGTCAATAAGATCATGGCTGACCTTCTCCATGGACTCAGCTCTGTTTAACCCTCCGCTCACCCTAACCCTTTCATTCCTCCGTTGTTCAGAAATCTATCACCATTCAACGGGGTAGCCCCAACTGCTTCCCTGGGCCGGGAATTCACACCCCTCTGGGAGGGAAGAAGTTCCTCCTCAACTCAGTCCCAAATCTGCTCCCCCTTATTTTGAGGCTATGCCCCCTAGGATCTAGTTTCACCCACCAACAGAAACAACCTCCCTGCTCCTATCTTATCTATTCCCTTCATAATTTTATATGTTTCTCTATAAAGATTCCTCCCTCATTGTTCTAAATTCCAATGAATATAATCCCACTCTGTTCGATCCCTCTTCATAAGGCAACCCTCTCAACTCCGGAACAACCCCCTCTGCGCCCCCTCCAGTGCCAGGACATCCTTTCACAAGTAAGGAGACCAAAGCTGTACACAATACTCCAGGCGTGGCCTCCCCATCACCCTATACAGCTGCGGCAAAACCTCCCTGTTTTTAAACTCCATCCCTCTAGCAACGAAGGACAGCATTCTGGTTATCTTCTTCAGTACTTGCTGCATCTGCAAACCAATTTTCTGTGATTCGTGCACAAGGACTCCCAGCTCCCTCTGCACTGCAGCATTCTGTAACTTTCACCATCGTCAATTTTGCTGTTGTCCCTCCCAAAGCAGATGACCTGACTTTTCCCAACATCTGCCAAACCCTTGCCCACTCACCTAACCCCGTCTACGTCTCCCTGCAGACATTCAGAGTCCTCTGTACACTTTGCTCTCCCACTCATCCTCATGTCATCTGCAAACTCTGACACACGACCCTTGGTCTTCCAACTCCGAACTGTCCAGGTAAATTGCAAAGGGCTCCCAAAACTGATCCCTGAGGGACACCACCAGCCACTGCTCGCCAACCGGGAAAGCACCCATCCATCCCCTGCAATTGGCATTTATTGGTAATGAAAGTTGAATATTGTTAAAACAAAAAGGCATGTTTGCTACGATTTTTACCCGGATAATGGCAAGAGTTCCAAATGTTAAACATCTGCAGAAATTTCTACTACAGGAGAAAAAGGATCATAGAGATTGGCTGAGGCATTGCATGGGGCTCCCAAACTCCCAGGTATTCCAAGAAAACACACGGCTTGAACATTAAGTGTACAAGTCCTGCTAAGATTTGCTTTCACAAAATGCAGCACCTCGCGTTTATCGGAATTAAACTCCAACTGCCACTCCTCAGCCCATTGGCCCATCTGGTCCAGATCCTGTTGTAACCCTCTTCGCTGTCCACTACACCTCCAATTTTGGTGTCATCTGCAAATTTACTAACTGTTCCTCTTATGCTCGCATCCAAATCATTTATATGAATGACCCATCATCGATCCTTGCGGCACTCCACTGGTCACAGGCCTCCAGTCTGAAAAACAACCCTCTACCACCACCCTCTGTCTTCTATCTTTGAGCCAGTTCTGTATCCAAATGGCTAGTTCTCCCTGTATTCCATGAGATCTAACCTTGCTAATCAGTCTCCCGGGGGGAACCTTGTCGAACGCCTTACTGAAGTCCATATAGATCACATCTACTGCTCTGCCCTCATCAATCATCTTTTTTACTTCTTCAAAAAACTCAGTTAAGTTTGTGAGACATGATTTCCCACGCACAAAGCCATGGTGACTATCCCGAATCAGTGCTTGCCTTTCCTAATACATGTACATCCTGTCCCTCAGGATTCCCTCCAACAACTTGCCCACCACTGATATCAGGCTCACCAGTCTATAGTTCCCTGGCTTGTCCTTACCACCCTTCTTAAACAGTGGCACCACGTTAGCCAACCTCCAGTCTTCCGTCCCCTCACCTGTGACTATCGATGATACAAATATCTCAGTAAGAGACCCAGCAAT